>NC_133650.1:68525987-68825987 GCF_009905375.1 Apium graveolens
TATCACTTCACTTAATTAATAATAAATAACCTTATGTTGTGACCCCAAACTAACACACACCACAACCCGTTATAGTCTCAGTGATGAAATTGAAATAAGTACAAGTCTTTGAATCCACAATTTAAAAGTTATTACAACCCAAATGATACTTGATAAATTTACAGTTAATTGCCATTATCGGTCACAAGTTATAATTATACATAATTTGATTCTCAAAAATAGAATGCCTGATCTACCAATAGATCTACCTCTGCAGCTATAGCAGCCACAACATCATCGGGAAGACGCGGGACGCTTCCCACGCGCTTGCGCTGGGTTTGCTGGAGTCTGGCCATCTTTCCTAACTGTTGTTGTGTGATGAAGAATAAAGCAAGAGTGAGCCTTACAGCTCGCAAGATAATATATAGTGATAACAATAATATAAGTATCTAAATGGATACTTACTAGAATCTTTTATCATGTGTAAGATAATTACTTACTAGATATAAGTAAAAACAAGGGATGAAGTTACCAAATACTTCACTACACTTATATCATTTATAAAGTTACTTGAACTACCACTGTTCAAAGTATAATGAGCTTTCAACAGTTCATCACATAGATGAGACTACAAGACAAGATTTGAATACATTAAATCTTTGAAATATTATTAAAGAAGTTATGATATACTTCATTAAGTTCTGATATATATTATATATATCACATATACATCTTCTTTATACATTTCCTGAAAACCTCTGTCATGTAAAGTATGAACAGAGTTTGGAACATCCAATGAATTTTGGAAAGGAAAAGAATTTTGGCATAAACCATATATCTCGTGATCAGGCAAAGATACCAATAAGTAACCTTTTCAACTAGTAGATGGACGAATTCCCCACTGGTCATCACCCTGGTCGCAATAGGACCTTATGCTGGACTGCCACTCAGCCACTTATGCATTTGATGGACTCCCACTGAGCCACTTACACTATCATGGACGCCCACTGAGCCCATGTTGCTATGCCGACTCGATAGATGGACTTACTTCCCGAACGTTGGGTAAGTAATCAATTCATTTACCAAAACTGCAACCTTGTTGCGAATATAAAATATACCATAGAGCCGGACCCCTTAGATTTTTTGAGCGAGTATTCAAGTCCCCTTAAAATGGAAGATCTTGAATTTGAAAACAAGTTTTGGGATCCGCTCTACCCTTTTTAAATTCATTTTGATGACTCGAAAACATTTTTAAGAATGTTTGGAGTATACTGATTTATTAAAATAAATCAGTCCCGATATGAAAGAAATATCTGAATATTATTATTTAAATAATATTCCCATAAAGAATAATTGAGGTAGAAGTTGGAAAACTTATACTTAAAATGAATAGCAAATAATCAAAGATATACTTATACGAAAGTAATATCTTCATTTGAATAATCAAAAATAAGTTTGATTATCGACACCTTATTCTTTAATACAATAAAGAATATTATTAAGTAATAAGCGGAGTCATAATACCTCGAATGAATACTACAAATATATTCATAAATAAAGGAGTCATACATCCTCGAATGAATATCCAAGTAATCAATAATACTATAAAGGAGTCATAAGCTTCGAATATATTCGAAATAATGTTCAATGAATAATATAAAGTTATCGAATAACCCTTATTCGATTAATAGTTTTGAAAACTATAACCATATATATATATAATTATATATATATATACATATATACAAAATCTACTCGGGATCCTCGACTCCCGGTTTTAGAAAATGTTTTCACCTTTTGGGTCCTATAATAAGGGTATATGCAAATACCGCTATCCTCTAGCATATCTATTATCAACTGAACCAACAGATATATATGGCAAGAATACGAAACAGGCATGCATATACCATATAACATGCTACAATATATCGCAAAATTTGCTATTAACAACATGCATCTACGCAAGATATGTATACATATACATCACAACAGTATAACGGGTAGAAAACTTGCCTGAGCGACTTGGGGTGATAAAAGGCTCGGGACGAGTCTGGTAACCTATAAACAACAAGTAAGTTGGAATTAAACCAAAGTCACTTGTAAATCTATACTTTAACTAACTTAGACTCTAACGCTTGTTTTGCGCTTATTGATTCTCTTAAGTCACTCGAGTACCCTCGGCTCCACCATTTTTAATAATTTAACCTTTACGAGTTTTAAGGCGATTCCTTCGCGAGTGTCTTACCAACTGCCTAACACACTTACCATAAATGTTTCACCCCAATTATCATTTGGTCCTTAACCTATTTCAAAGTAAGGCGAGGGGAAAAGTTTCGTTCGCGAAACGCCGTTACTTGAAACGGTCGTTTCTCCTAAACCGTGCATCGAATCGAACGAACTACATATCAAAACGAAGCTCGTAACACGAGCTATCTAGACATGGCAATGGTCATAATCTAGCAGGGGGTTCTCGGGTCCTAATGTTATGCACAAAAACAGTCTAAAGAAAATCGGACGTTACGACGGCTATGTTTACGCGATTTCCCAATTTTAACCCATTCAAAAACCATCACAATTCAACCTCAACCCATTCATACAACCAAAGTCCATCCTCACCACATCATAACAGCCCCAAATCAACTCAATTTTAACATTCATACTTATGCCTAAGCTTGAATTTAATTATACTACATTCTTTTAACCAAAACAACAAGATTTACCAATCCATTTCAATACCACTTCAACCCAAACTCTAAACCACAAACATTAAGCTACAATATCACCATAATAATCAAAATCATCTTATTAAACATAGGAATCTAGGGTTTGGAGATGATATACCTTCCTTGAAGTGGTGGGAGTAGCTAGGAAGCCTTAAGAAGCTTTGAGAAGTCTTAGGAATGCTTGGATCTTAAAGGAAAACAAGAAAAATTCAAGTTAAAAACCTTGAAAACACTATTCATTGTCTTATTCATTGATTTAATGAAGAAGATTGAGAAAGAATTGATGGCTTAAACTCATGATATAGCCCTAACTATGCATAAGGATGATTAGGGAATTAACTCACCAATTTAGGAAGCTTGGATCTTTGATTTTGAATTTTCTTGCCTTTGGAATAGTAAAAAGCCGAGAGCTAATGGAGAAAATAATGCCTTGGTTTCTTTTTGTTTTGATGAAGAATGAATTATTTGGCTTGGTTGATTTGGTTTTGTTTTGTTTTTGGTTAATTACCAATTTAACCTTGATTTTGTGTGGTTAATAATCCACCACATCTCCTTCCTTCCCATGTCATGCCTATGTCATGTTGTGATGTCATCTTTCCCTCCTTGTCCTCTTCTCATTGGTTGGGTGACATCACTCTCTCTAATCCCTTTTGATTAACTTCCTAATTGTTTGCCTAATGACCGCTGATCTGTTATACAGGTTCGCTTAACTTTCGTTTTCGTTTATCGTTTGAAGGATCATACCCGGGATCTTATTACTTAGGTTCCCTTAACCTTTCTCAATACATTATATTCCTTTTTATGATCCTCTATTATAATCCTTTAATTTAAATCCTTTTTATCCTGTTACCTTTTACTCAATTCTTTCCGTATCTAGTGGATTTCCGGGAAAAACCAAAGTGTTCGGAATTGGATTCTGACGATCTTTACATACACTTATATACCATATAGAGTACTAATAAACTCTCAGAATATCCATAACAGAACCCCTACATAGTGTGGAATGAAAAGTTTTCTCATTCAGCTAAAACACTATTCATAAGGGTTACAAAAAGTTCAAAATTTTGGGGTTATTACAGTCTCCCCTCCTTAAAAGGATTCCGTCCCGGAATCAGATAGAAAATTAATAGGGATACTCTCTTAGCATTGCACTTTCTAACTCTCGAGTAAATTTTCCCACATTGTGGTCCTACCACCAAACTCTGCCTAGTTTAATAACCCTTCTCCTAAGCACTTGTTCCTTTTCACCCTATAACCCTTCCTGGTTGCTCCATATAGGTTACGTCGGGTTGCATGTCTATGCGCTCATATGCCCCTATTTATCTGGCATCCGAATTACACTTTCTTAACATTGATACGTGAAACACGTTATGAACTTGCTACAGGTCGGGGGTAGGGCTAGCTCGTATGCTATCCTCCCAATATGTTTTAGTATATCCAAGGGTCCGACACATTGTGGACTTAGCTTTCCTTTCTTTCCGAATCTCATCAATCCTTTCCGAGGGAATACCTATAACATCACTAGGTCCCCTACTTCCTATTCCTTGTCCTTTCATGTCAAATCAACATACTTCGTGTTCCCATCTTGGGCTACTACCAGCCGTCCTCTGATTAAAATCTATTATATACTTGATCCTTTGGACTACTGCGGGTCCGAGCATCTTGCGCTCTACAACTTCATCCTAACATAAGGGAGATCGACATTGTCTTCCCTCAAGGATCTCATAAGGCGATACCTCGATATTGACATACGATCGATTATCGTGAGATAACTTAATCCGCGTTAAGTGATCATTCCTAAATTCTTTCAAGTCTATTGCACCGACTTTCATCATAGCTTCTAGCATTATAGCTTTTGCTTCTCAATACCCATTCTTTTCCAGTTCGTAGTCGCTACTACCTTTCGTTCCTAATATTATACTGGTTACACTTTTGCTCGTTAGCGTTCTATAACCTTTTAATAACCACGTCAACCTTAGTATCACGAATGTGTTTCCATTCCGAATACCACCATAACTTTACTACTCCTTTTTCAGCTGTTTCTATTTTTGAAAGCTTGATCCATCATATAGAAGTAAAATAATTCATCGAGAGATCACTATGATCATGAACACTTGTTACATTGCATAGTTAGTACAGAAGGTGGCCAGCCTTTAGTACTTGACAAGCAATTAAACAATAGCTGGTATCCTACCAGGCTTCTATCACACAGATAGATAGTGATTCGGCAATACCTCCCCTTCTGGAAGGGTTGTTCTTCTCAGTTTATATGAAATGAAAAGAAGAGAAAAGAACGAATTGAAGAGAATTGTAAATAAAAAAAAAATACTGCCACAAAATATTTGGCTTGGAACCTACCTCTGACTATAGAGGTTTGTCATAGGAGAACAAAACATATATATATTTATATCAACATTATTATAGCATCGTATTTCACATGCCTAAATATTTTTTGCTATTCCGTCCATCATTCTATGGACCCATGCTCTTCCTCGAGCTTATACACAATCACCTTCGAAACTCCCTCGACATCGAAAATCGAATCTGGAATCTCATTTTATACATCACCGTTACTAGAATTCTATGCTTGCATCGCAACCTTCCTCGTATAGTAATACGACTCTCTATTGATAGGAAGGAATAAATATTCAATAGGTAGATACTCTACTTAATTAGTCTATCAATGATATCTTATACACTACCACGACCAGATTAGTGGTACTCAATCTCAACATCCATTCCAATACAACTCTCACGGTTGTAATCAACTCATTACTCGCAGAATCATTGTTGCATTACTATGGTCCACCACTGACCTACTGTCGTCATTCACTTTCCATGAAATCTTAATATCTAACCATACGGAGTCCATACATGTCGTATAGAATACTTCTAAGGAGTTAACATAATCACCAATCATGATTCATGAAGAACACTCCTGATCCTGACATACATACATGACATGAAGCAGATAAAATTGCAGAAGAGTTTCAATCAAAGCAACGATAGCAGGTTAATACCATTCTTAATCGTATGCCTTAAATAGAAGACTTAACTCAAGGTTTCGTCTAGTCCTTTTTGAAACATGGTCCTGACTTATCTCAAGATAGTATCTTCTGAGATAGATAGCCCGCTCATGGCGATTACACGAATTAAACCTTTACCAACTACTATTACGGTTGGGTATTGCACAGTCATCAGAAGGAATATCAATCTTCCAAACCATAATACAACCTTCATAGCTTTAACCATCATCACTGTATTCCTTTGGCACAAGCGCCTATAATTATCCTCTTACCTTTAAAGTGTCGGCCACCTCTTTGGCCTTTCCTGATAGTAAAATTTCCTTACAGTCAATGTCATTTTAACCACCTCCAATTAATTTTCTACCTTATTTCAATCACAGCTTATGTGAAAATGCTTTTCTTTAATATCTGATGAGTAAATAAAAAAAATATCACCATTTTTCCATAAGTTATTGCCTCAATCTTTAGAGGTTAATCACTGTCACGACTGACTCCCAATCATACTTAGAACATCTTTTATCTTAGGTCCTAATTGCCCTGAACAATTTTGACCTTTACTGGTTCGATCCATACTTTCTCGTGGTTTAACACGTGCCCCACTTGGCATTATTATAATTATGTCATATTTCCTTTATCAACATTTTTATTCTTGAGAATTTCGAATATTTCCTTTCTCCTTGTAAAACCTCTAAGGTTATCCTTCAATCGTTCCTCCTGTATTCCCTAGATACAGGGCATATCAAAATACCATTTACTAATACTAGAACCATTGTCTATATACTTCTAAAAAATTTCTCCACGGATTCTTAAAGGTTGTTGTTACCTTAACCCTTTCCAAATCATACTGTCAAAACTCATACTGTCCCTATTAAGGGTGAAATGCCAACCTTTATGCATTCCCCTAGGATTCATTTTAAGTTACCGATATTCTATCCTTAATTCCACCTTTAAAAGGTACCTGCTTCCTTCCATGGATAAATCAAGTCATATATCCCTGACAAGGGTGTCTTATTCAATCATTCCCACCTCGATAGTATATACCAATTTCACAATAGCATCCTTATTCAAACTGAGGTCAACCCATATGGCCTCCAAAAGATAACAATGGTTACCCGCTTTCCTTTCCTAATTTGGTAACGATAACAAGGATGTTCTGGAAGATATTGGTTGTGTTCAACGCGAACTTCTTCTTAATAATTCCTTATTTACTTTTTGTTGTTTACCTCAACAGTCACCTCAATGTTGGGATATCTTTCATACCTGGCGTCTCCCTTTCTGGGTATCAAGCCACCGGTCTTACACTTCACATTCTTGAAGGTCACTTCCTTCATCCAATTTTCCTAATTTCTTACTTCCTTGTCTCCTCAATCTATCCGCGTCTCATTATTTATCCTTCCAACTATTTTAAGGTTTCCTCGAATCCTCCCAACTTACAGGGGATAAAATATATGTATCTCTTATTCCTTCAATCATCAACTTTAACTCATGGTGAATCACCCTCATCCTGACGATTACATACTTTTCTATTTCTATTGCTACGAGTCTTTAGGGTTTCCTCATACCCGACTCCCTTATCATTCCTCAAACTCTATTGCCTTTATATTCCTTTCCACTTCAGTTTCTTTTTATTTTCCTTTCTCTTATCATTATTTCATGAACTAACACAATATAAGTATTGATTCCAAACATCCCGTCATTCTGGATTCGTGTCCTCAGAATGAATCTTGATAACTTTTACAACTTAGATTCATAATTTATCATACTCGTCTGCCTTTGTTCTGACTCTAAAGCTTTTACACTATCTCCCTAACCTTGGGAATTACTTTCCCGAAAACAATTGACTGAACTTAAATCAGTTTATTCTAACCTCTGGCTCCGTGCCTTTCTTGGTCTTTCACCAGCGGGTGGCCTATCTTTTAGGAGGGTAAGTGACAAAACAGTCTTTTGTGATTCGTCAATCATTTAGAATCTCAAATGATTTCTATATTTCCTCTAGCCAGGCTCTTGCCTCGACTGGGTCAGCTTGTTCCTTGGACTCTGAGAGCTTAGCGACTTAAAGGTCCTGAAAATTTTTTCTCACCACATTGTTTCCTCAGGGTGGTTGTTGGGGATAATAGTCTAAGTTCTGTCTAGAAAGGTCCATAAATTGTCGTATAGGAGTGCCGTCTCGGGTCTCCTTTCCTTACTCGACTTTCTGTTTCCTTAGTATGAAATGTTTCATCCTTCTCCCATACTTGGGGTTATCTTATACATTTTAAATCCTCATTTTCCACTTCATTATGTTATGGGTTCATTCTATCTTGATGGCGACCTCCCTGACTATCACGTTCAGGTTTTGCTCTAAATCATATTCCTCAAACTAGCTTTCATTTAAGATCTCATCTTTAAGCTCTTGAACATTTGGAACCCAAATTCTGTAGGAATACGTCATTATTCCTTTCTCATCTTTCTTGGTATAAATCTTTTATCTAATTGTTGGCTCTTTGCCTTCCTTCATCACTTTTTCTGGCACAATATGTTCTTTTCCTATAATTCGGACTGTGTTGCAATCTCAAACAGCTTTTCGGTACCGGCTCCGGTTACCTTCATATCTATTTCCATTTTCTCAAAATCTCTTATCAACTCTCCCAAAGACATTATCATCTTGAGTCTCTCCTTTACGCTAAGGGCATTAACCACCATTTTGGCTTTCCCTGGATGATAAAGAATCTCATAATCGTAATCCTTGATTAGCTCTAACCGCCTCCTTTGGCGTATGTTGAGCTCTTTCTGCGTAAAAATGTACTAGAGCACTTATGGCCTAGGTAAATCTCGCACTTCTCTCCATACAAGTAGTGCCTCCAATATTTAGGGCAAAAACTATTGCCATGAGCCCAAGCTCATGGGTGGGGATATCGAATTTTATATTCCCTTAATTGTCTTGACGCGGACGCGATTATCTTGCTGTGCTGTATAAGAAGCACCCTAATTCCTTATGCGAAGCGTCACTTACAAATCACAAAATCTCCTTTTTCCATCCGGCAATGCCAACATAGGGGCCGTCACCAACCTTTGCTTCAGTTCTTAAAAGCTGTTCTCGCATTTCTCTGTCTATTCGAACTTTTCGGTCTTACGAGTAAGCCGTGTTAAAGGGGCTACTATCTTTACAAACTTGAACGAACCTCTGGTAGTGACCGGCCAATCCTACCTTTGGGAGTTGCCCTAACCATGGTCATCAATTCCTCAGTGGTCCTTTATTCATTCTTGTCAGGATCCATCACGGGATCCTCCTCGGCAACAATCCCTTCTAGGATAACACCCTCAACCGCTACATCCTCAATATCAACATCATCCGGTCCTGCGTTAGAACGCTCTATCGGATCCACAATCCGATCTCCAATTAGTAATAAAACATCATCGCGCTGTTACTCCTCAACCTCAGGGTTCGGAGTCCCGCTACCATATACGATAACGAACTACGCTTCTATCACGATATTTATAAGGGTTCCCATAAGGGTTTTAACTCTCAGTACTACGTTAGGTAGCCCGACTATGAACTTGGCAAGAGTTCTTATTATCTTAGTTATTATCTTAATGTCACATCATCTCTGAGGTTTATAACGCTTAGCTCTGATACCAATTCTGTAACACCCCCAGATCCGGGGTCGGGGATCCGGGTCGTCACGGTCTTTCTTTCCACAATATCACTTCACTTAATTAATAATAAATAACCTTATGCTGTGACCCCACACTAACACACACCACAACCCGTTATAGTCTCAGAGATGAAATTGAAATAAGTACAAGTCTTTGAATCCACAATTTAAAAGTTATTACAACCCAAAATGATTACTTGATAATTTACAGTTAATTGCCATTATCGGTCACAAGTTATAATTATACATAATTTGATTCTCAAAAATAGAATGCCTGATCTACCAATAGATCTACCTCTGCAGCTATAGCAGCCACAACATCATCGGGAAGACGCGGGACGCTTCCCACGCGCTTGCGCTGGGTCTGCTGGAGTCTGGCCATCTTTCCTAACTGTTGTTGTGTGATGAAGAAATAAAGCAAGAGTGAGCCTTACAGCTCGCAAGATAATATATAGTGATAACAATAATATAAGTATCTAAATGGATACTTACTAGAATCTTTTATCATGTGTAAGATAATTACTTACTAGATATAAGTAAAAATAAGGGATGAAGTTACCAAATACTTCACTACACTTATATCATTAATAAAGCTACTTGAACTACCACTGTTCAAAGTATAATGAGCTTTCAACAGTTCATCACATAGATGAGACTACAAGACAAGATTTGAATAGATTAAATCTTTGAAATATTATTAAAGGAAATGAAGTTATGATATACTTCATTAAGTTCTGATATATATATATATATATATATCACATATACATCTTCTTTATACATTTCCTGAAAACCTCTGTCATGTAAAGTATGAACAGAGTTTGGAACATCCAATGAATTTTGGAAAGGAAAAGAATTTTGGCATAAACCAGATATCTCGCTGATCAGGCAAAGATACCAATAAGTAACCTTTTCTACTAGTAGATGGACGAATTCCCCACTGGTCATCACCCTGGTCGCAATAGGACCTTATGCTGGACTGCCACTCAGCCACTTATGCGTTTGATGGACTCCCACTGAGCCACTTACACTATCATGGACGCCCACTGAGTCCATGTTGCTTATGCCGACTCGATAGATGGACTTACTTCCCGAACGTTGGGTAAGTAATCAATTCATTTACCAAAACTGCAACCTTGT
This sequence comes from Apium graveolens, assembly GCF_009905375.1. Taxonomy (NCBI): domain Eukaryota; kingdom Viridiplantae; phylum Streptophyta; class Magnoliopsida; order Apiales; family Apiaceae; genus Apium; species Apium graveolens. The sequence goes on from NC_133650.1 coordinate 68,536,491, forward strand.
TGCGAATATAAAATATACCATAGAGCCGGACCCCTTAGATTTTTTGAGCGAGTATTCAAGTCCCCTTAAAATGGAAGATCTTGAATTTGAAAACAAGTTTTGGGATCCGCTCTACCCTTTTTAAATTCATTTTGATGACTCGAAAACATTTTTAAGAATGTTTGGAGTAATACTGATTTATTAAAATAAATCAGTCCCGATATGAAAGAAATATCTGAATATTATTATTTAAATAATATTCTCATTAAGAATAATTGAGGTAGAAGTTGGAAAACTTATACTTGAAATGAATAGCAAATAATCAAAGATATACTTATACGAAAGTAATATTTTTATTTGAATAATCAAAAATAAGTTTGATTATCGACACCTTATTCTTTAATACAATAAAGAATATTATTAAGTAATAAGCGGAGTCATAATACCTCGAATGAATACTACAAATAATATTCATAAAATAAAGGAGTCATACATGCTCGAATGAATATCCAAGTAATATTCAATAATACTATAAAGGAGTCATAAGCCTTCGAATAATATTCGAAATAATGTTCAATGAATAATATAAAGTTATCGAATAACCCTTATTCGATTAATAGTTTTGAAAACTATAACCATATATATATAATTATATATATATATATATACATATATACAAAATCTACTCGGGATCCTCGACTCCCGGTTTTAGAAAATGTTTTCACCTTTTGGGTCCTTATAATAAGGGTATATGCAAAATACTGCTATCCTCTAGCATATCTATTATCAACTGAACCAACAGATATATATGGCAAGAATACGAAACAGGCATGCATATATACCATATAACATGCTACAATATATCGCAACATTTGCTAATTAACCAACATGCATCTACCGCAAGATAATGTATATACATATATGCATCACAACAACAGTATAACGGGTAGAAAACTTGCCTGAGCGACTTGGGGTGATAAAAGGCTCGGGACGAGTCTGGTAACCTATAAACAACAAGTAAGTTGAAATTAAACCAAAGTCACTTGTAAATCTATACTTTAACTAACTTAGACTCTAATGCTTGTTTTGCGCTTATTGATTCTCTTAAGTCACTCGAGTACCCTCGGCTCCACCATTTTTAATAATTTAACCTTTACGAGTTTAAGGCAATTCCTTCGCGAGTGTCTTACCAACTGCCTAACACACTTACCATAAATGTTTCTTACCCCAATTAGTCATTTAAGGTCCTTAACCAAGATTCAAAGTAAGGCGAGGGGAAAAGTTTCGTTCGCGAAACGCCGTTACTTGAAACGGTCGTTTCTCCTAAACCGTGCATCGGAATCGAACGAACTACATATCAAAACGAAGCTCGTAACATGAGCTATCTAGACATGGCAATGGTCATAATCTAGCAGGGGGTTCTAGGGTCCTAATGTTATGCACAAAAACAGTCTAAAGAAAATCGGACGTTACGACGGCTATGTTTACGCGATTTCCCAATTTTAACCCATTCAAAAACCATCACAATTCAACCTCAACCCATTCATACAACCAAAGTCCATCCTCATCACATCATAACAGCCCCAAATCAACTCAATTTTAACATTCATACTTATGCCTAAGCTTGAATTTAACTATACTACATTCTTTTAACCAAAACAACAAGATTTACCAATCCATTTCAATACCACTTCAACCCAAACTCTAAACCACAAACATTAAGATACAATATCACCATAATAATCAAAATCATCTTATTAAACATAGGCCAAAGAGGTGGCCGACACTATCAGGAAATTTTACTATCAGGAAAGGCCAAAGAGGTGGCCGACACTTTAAAGGTAAGTGGATAATTATAGGCGCGTGTGCCAAAAGAAAACAGTGATGATGGTTAAAAATGTGAAGGTTGAACTTATGGTTTGGATGATTGACATTCCTTCTGATGACTGTGCAATACCCAACCGTAATAGTAGTTGGTAAAGGTTTAATTCGTGTAATCGCCATGAACGGGCTATCTATCTTAGGAGGTCCTATCTTGGGATAAGCCAGGACCATGTTTCCAAAAGGACTAGACGAACCTTTGAGTAAGTCTTCTATTTAAGGCATATGATTTAGAATGGTATTAACCTGCTATCGTTGCTTTGAGCGAAACTCTTCTGCAATTTTATCTGCTTCATGTCATGTATGTATGTCAGAATCAGGAGTGTACTCCATGAATCAAGAATGGTGATTATGTTAACTCCTTAGAAGAATTAGATGCGACATATATGGACTCTGTATGGTTAAATATTAAGATTTCATGGAAAGTGAATGATGACAGTAGTTCAGTTGTGGACCATAGTAAGGCAGCAATGATTCTGCGAGTAATGAGCTGGTTACAACCGTGAGAGTTGTATTGGAATGGGTGTTGAGATTGAGTACCACTAATCGGGTAGTGGTAGTGTATAAGTTATCATTGATAGACTAATTAAGTAGAGTATCTACCTATTGAATATTTATTCCCTCTTATGAAAAGAGAGTCGTATTACTATATGAGGAAGGTTGCGGTGCAAGCATAGAATTCTATTAACGATGATGTCTAGAATGAGATCCCAGATTCGATTTTCGATATCAAGGGAGTTTCAAAGGTGATTATGTATAAGCTCGAGGAAGAGTGTGGGTCCATAGAATGATGGACGGGATAGCGAAAATATTTAGGCACGTGAAATGCGATGCTATAATACTTGTTGTTGATATAAATACATATATGTTTTGTTCTTCTATGACAAACCTCTATAGTTCAGAGGTAGATTCCAAGCCAGATATTTTATGGCAATAAATTTTTTTTTATGAATATACAATTCTCTTCAGTTCGTTCTTTTCTCTTCTTTTCATTTCATGTAATCTGAGAAGAACAACCCTTCCAGAAAGGGGAGGTATTGCCGAATGACTATCTATCTGTGTGATAGAAGCCTAGTAGGATACCATCTATTGTTTAATTGCTTGTCAAGTACTAAAGGTTGGCCACCTTCTGTACTAACTATGCAATAGGACAAGTGTTCGTGATCATAGTGATCTCTCAACAAATTCCTTTACTTCTATTTGATTGATCAAATTCCGGAAAATAGAAACAACTGAAAAAGGAGTAATAAAGTGGTGGTAGTATGCGGAATGGGAACACGTTCGTGATACTAAGGTTGACGTGGTTATTAAAAGGTTATAGAACGATAACGAGCAAAAGTATAACCAGTATAATATTAGGAACGGAAGGTGATAGCGATTACGAACTGGAAAAGAATGGGTATTGAGAAGCAAGAGCTCTAATGATTGGAAGCTATGATGAGAGTCTGTGTAATAGACTTGAAAGAATTTGGAATGATCACTTAATTCGGATTGAGTTATCTTACGACAATAGATCATATGTCATTATCGAGATGTCGCCTTATGAGATCCTTGAAGGAAGACAATGTCGATCTCCCTTATGTTAGGATGAAGTTGTAGAGCGCAAGATGCTCGGACCCGCAGTAGTCCAAAGGACCAAGGGTATGATAGATCTAATCAGAGGACGGCTGGTAGTAGCCCAAGATGGACATGATAAGTATGTTGATTTGACACGAAAGGACAAAGAGTATGAAATAGGGGACCTATAATGTTATAGGTATCCCTTGGAAAGGATTGATGAGGTTCGGAAAGGAAGGAAAGCTAAGTCTACAATTTGTTGGACCCTTGGATATATTAAGACGTTTGGGAAGTTAGCATATGAGCTAGCCCCAACCCCGAACATGTAGCAGGTCGTAACGTGTTTCACGTATCAATGTTAAGGAAGTGAAATTCAGATGCCAGATAAATAGAGGCATATGAGCGCATAGATATGTAACCCGACGTAACCTATATGGAGCAACCAGGAAGGGTTATAGAGTGAAAAGGGAACAAGTGCTTTGGAGAAGGGTTATCAAACTATTCGGAGTTTGATGGAAGAACCACAATGTGGGAAAATTTACTTGAGAGTTAGAAAATGTAATGCTAAGAAAGTATCCCCATTTGTTTTCTATTTGATTCCGGGACGGAATCCTTTTAAGGAGGGGAGACTGTAATAACCCCAATTTTTGAGAAATTTTGAAACCCTTATGAATAGTGTTTTTGCTGAACGAGAAAACTTTTCATGCCACACTATGTAGGGGTTCTGATATGGATATTCTGAGATTTTATTAGTACTTTATATGGGATATAAGTGTATGTAAAGATCGTCAGAATCCAATTCCGAACACTTTGATTTTTCCCGGAAATCCACTAGATACGGAGAGAATTGAGTATAAGGTAACATGATTAAAAGGATTTAAATTCAAGGATTATAAGAGAGGATCATAAAAGGAATATAATGTATTGAGAAAGGTTAAGGGAACCCAAGTAATAAGATCCCGGGTATGATCCCTCAAACGATAAACGAGAACGAAAGTTAAGTGAACCGTATAACAGATCAGCGGTCATTAGCCAAGTAATTAAGAGCTAATCAAAGAGGTTAGTGATGATGATGTCACCACACCAACAAGAAGATGACAAGTGTGGGAAGATGACATAGGAGGATGACATAAGCATGACCAAAGGGAAGGTATTGTTGGTTGATTTCAAGCCACACAAATTTTACCATGGTTAAAAGGTAATTAACAAAACAAAAGGATATCAACCAAGCTTTTTATGCACAAAGATCAAGAAAACAAAGCAAGCTTCTCTCTCCCCCCTTTTCATCTTCTTCATTTCGAATTTTTCACCAAAATGGTGAATTAGAAATTCAAAACACAAGCTATACTCCATGGAAAATTATAAGGTTTGTTTCTTTGGATCCTATATTTCATAACTAAGAAGAGCAAGTAGTTTGAGTGCTTGAATCAAAGGTTTTCTATCTCAAACAAATCATTTTAGTTTAGGGTGAATAGTAACTTTCAAGAACAAATTTGTGATTCTTGATTTTATTTGCAAGGTCAAGGTAGCTTAAGCATATATTAAGGCTTCCATGGACATTCCAAGGATCTTTCATGGATTAAAAGCTTCAAGGAAGGTATAATCTCTTAACCAATATTTGTTATTGAATGTTAAGAGCATAATATGAGTAATATAGTTCATGAGAGGCTTGATGGTTGTGTATGTAGAGATTAGTTGGTTTTGGGTTGTTTTTGGAGTTGTAAATCTTGGTTGTTGATTAATGAACTTAAGTGTAGTTTAAATTCATGATAAAGAATAGTATAAATTGTTAATGTTGAGTTGTTGGGGCTGTTATGATAAAGTATGGATGGAGTTTTGATTGGGTTGTGAATTGGGATTGATTGGTGGTTGAATTGGTTGGTAAAATTTTGGGAAATCGCGTAAACATAGCCGTCGTAATGTCCGATTTTCTTTGGACTGTTTTTGTGCATAACATTAGGACCCGAGAACCCACTGCTAGATTATTACCACTGCCATGTTTAGATAGCTCATGTTACGAGCTTCGTTTTGATATGTAGTTCGTTTGATTCCGATGTACGGTTTAGGAAAAACGACCGTTTTAAGTAACGGCGTTTCGCGAACGAAACATTTCCCCTCGCCTTACTTTGAAACCTTGGTTAAAGACCTTAAAGGACTAATTGGAGTATGAAACAATTATGTAAGGTGGATTAGGTAGTTGGTAAGGTACTCGCGAAAGAATCTCCATAAAACCCTTAATGGTTAATTTATTAAAAATGGTGGAGCCGAGAGTACTCGAGCGACTTAAGTAAACCGTTAAGCGTGAAAGCGAACATTAGGACTCTAAATGGTTAAAGTCTAGTTTCTTAAGCGACCGGGGTTTAATTCCGACTTATGTTGTTGTTCATAGGTTATCGGACCCACTCTAAGCGTAAGTCTATCCGGGAGCACTCAGGCAAGTATTCTATCCGTTATACTGTTGTTGTGATGTATACGTTTGTATATGCATTATCTTGCGATAGATGCATGTTGGTTATTTAGCAAATTCTTGCGATATATTGTAGCATGTGATATGGTATATATGCATGCCAGTTTCATATTCTTGAAATATATATCTGTTGGTTCAGTTGATAATACCTATGCTAGAGGATAGCGGTATCTTGCATACACCCTTAGTATAGGGACCCAAAGGTGAAAATATTTTCTAAAACCGGGAGTCGAGGATCCCGAGTAGAGTTTATATGGATATGGATATATATATATATATATATTTATATATATATATGGTTATAGTTTTTCCAAACTATTAATCGAATAAGGTTTATTCGATAACTTTAAACTTTATTTTATTATCGAGTATTATTTCGAATATTATTCGAAGGCGTATGACTCCTTTATATTATTTAATGAATATTATTTTGAATATTCATTCGAGGACTTAAGACTCTTTTATATTATTTAATGAATATTATTTGAATATTCATTCGAGGGTTATGACTCAGTTTATTTTATTATTTCAATATGATTTGAATATTCATCGGAGGACTTATGACTCCTTTATTTTATTTAATGAATATTATTTATAATATTCATTCGAGGTATTATGACTCAGTTTATTTTATTTATTGAATATTAATTGAATATTCATTTGAGGATCTATGACTCCGATTATTTGCTGAAATATATTCTTTATTTTATTAAAGAATAAGGTGTTAATAATCAAACTTATTTTCGATTATTCAAATAAAGATAATACTTTCATATAAGTATATCTTTGGTTATTTAATACTCGTTTCAAGTATAAATTTTAATACTTCTACTTCAATTATTTTTATAAAGACTATTCTTCATGGGAATATTATTTAATTAATAATATTCAGATATTTTCTAATATTCTGGGGACTGATTTACTTCATTAAATCAGCCTTACTCCAAACACTCTTTAAAGTGTTTTCGAGTCTTCAAAATGGTTTTTAAAAGTCAGAGCGGATCCCAAAACTCATTTTTATATTTAAGATCTTCCTTTTTAAAGGGGATTTAAATACCCGCTCAAAACCTGGGAAATCCGGCTCTGTGGTGTATTTTATATTCGCAACAAGGTTGCAGATTTGGTAAATGAATTGATTACTTGCCCAAAGTTCGGGAAGTAAGCCCCTCTCATTGAGTCGGCATAAGCGACAGGCCGAGGTACGGTCTATTATTGTGTAAGTGGCTCAGTGGGAGTCCATCAAATGCATAGGTGGCTGAGTGGCAGTCCAGCATAGGTCTTAATTATGACCAGGGTGATGACCAGTGGGGAATTCGTCCATCTACTAGTAGAAAAGGTTACTTATTGGTATCTTTGCCTGATCAGCGAGATATCGGGTTTATGCCAAAATTCTTTTCCTTTCCAAAATTCATTGGATGTTTTAAACTCTGTTCATACTTTGCATAACAGAGGTTCCAGGAAATGTTTAAAGGGATATATATATGTGGATATATATATATATCGGGGCTAAATAAAGTATCTCATAACTTTTTCATTCAATAATATTTCAAAGATTGAATCTATTCAAGTCTTATCTTGTGGTCTCATCAGTGGGATGAACTTTTGAAATTGATTATAACTTGAACGGTGGTAGTTCAAGTAGTATTTGGGAATGATATAAGTGTAGCGAAGTATTTGGTAACTTCATCTTTTAAACTTATATCTAATTAATAATTGTCTTATGAATGACAAAGATTTTCAGAAAAACGTTGAGACAAGGTTAGATATATGAGATCACCTTGCAACGATATTTTTATACAGTTATACAATGGGACTTTGTGTATATTATGCATGGAAGAGGACTTCCATCATTTTGAAAAGTATATATGTATATATACTGAATATTTTGCGACTTCATCGCATTAAGATATCAAACTTGGTTCATTTCTTTTGACCAAGATTTTCATGAGTATTATGAGTAGACTCATATACTATTAATCATTATACATATTATTTTGGTGGGCTTGCTGCTCACCCTTGCTTTCTTCTTTCATCACACAACAACAGATAGAAAAGATGAACAGAACCAAGCTCCCGATTCGCAAGCGATTAGGAGACGTTCCGCAGTTTTCTAGAAGCATTGATGCCGCCGTAGCTGAGGTAGGAACTACCAATAGGCTAGGCTTTCAACTTTTGATGGACCAGATTTATTTATATTTATGAATTGTAATAATGGCAAAGAAATGTAAATTTATTCAGAAAACCTTTTAAGGTGTATTGGCAGATAATTGTGGAATAAAACGACTTGTGGTTATTTTTGGATGTTCATCTCTGAGACTATAACGTGTGGTGTGTGTGTTTATTATGGGGTCACAGTACAGAGTAGTTGAGTAATTATTAAGATTGGGTGTTATTAAGGGAAATGGAACTCGTGACGACCCGGATCCCCGACCCCGGATCTGGGGGTGTTACACATGAAATATTTACAATTAGCCCTCCTACTTGTACATCCATTAGTAGTCAACATGACTGATTATCTCCTAACAACATCTAAGAATTACAGCTTGAAACCAGAGAGTGAGATGTGCTACAATACCAAACTTATTGCTAAGTAAGGCTACTCCTTCAACGGATAGCCAAGATGGTCTTATCCGTTGAGGCTACAAATACTAGATTTCTACTTAAGTGTTTTGCTGAACTTATCATCAAACTAATACACATATTCCTAACACTGCTTCTGCATTTGATGTGGAAATTGATTTCTGTTTCTTGCTAAACCAAGAAACCAATCTGCCTCCAAGAAATTGGCAGCTTCCACTAGTGCTTTTCTTGTCTATTTTGCATCCTGCAAAATCTGCATCTGAGTAACCTATTAGCTTAAAATCTGATTCTCTAGGATACCACAATCCCAGATCAGTTGTACCCTTGAGGTACTTGAAAATTCTTTTCACAGCTATTAGATGAGGTTTTCTTGGATCAGCCTGAAATCTGGTACAATGATAGGTAGCATACATGATATCAGGTCTACTTGCAGTTAAATAGAGTAATGAGCCAATCATACCTCTATAGTTAGTAATATTTACTGATGCTCTAGTATATTTATCTAACTTGATTGCAGTGGCCATGTGAGTGGATGTAGTTGAATAGTCATGCATTCCAAATTTCTTCATTAAATTTCTGGTGTACTTGGATTGATTTATGAAAGTACCTTCTTCATTTTGCTTTACTTGAAGTCCCAGAAAATAGCTAAGTTCTCTCATCATACTCATTTGATATCTTTACTGCATTAGTTTTGCAAACGTTTCACAAAGTTTGGCATTTGTAGAACCAAAGATGATATCATCAACATATATCTGTACCAAAAGTAAGTCATTTCCATGGTTGAGGTAGAACAGTGTTTTATCAATTGTGCATCTATTAAATCCACATTCCAGAAGGAACTGAGCTAAAGTCTCATACCATGCTCTTGGAGCTTGCTTAAGACCATAAAGTGCTTTATCAAGTCTATAGACATGATTAGGAAATTTTGGATCTACAAATCCTGGAGGTTGTTCAACATATACCTCTTCTTCCAATTCTGCATTGAGAAAAGAACTTTTCACATCCATTTGAAAGACTTTAAACTTCTTGTGAGCAGCATAAGCCAAAAAGATTGTTATGGCTTCCAATCTAGCAACTGGTGCAAATGTTTCATCATAATCAATACCCTCCCGTTGAGAGTAACCTTTAGCAATCAGCCTTGCTTTGTTTCTTGTAATTATGCCATCACTGTTAATTTTGTTTCTGAACACCCATTTTGTGCCAACAATTGATCTGTTCTTTGGTCTTGGCACTAGGGTCCAGACTTTATTTCTTTCAAATTCATTTAACTCTTCCTGCATTGCTTGCACCCAATCAGCATCTTGAATAGCTTCATTCACTTTCTTTGGTTCAGTCTGAGATAGAAAGGAATGATAGAGATATTCATTTGATGTTATTGTTCTAGTTCTGACACCTGCTTCAAGATCTCCAAATATTTAACTCAGGTGTATGTGATTTGGTCCACTTCCTTGCAGATGGAAGTTGATTTCTAGAACTGGATCCTCCCCTATGATCCATGCTATCTCCATCAACATTTTCTGATACTCCCCTTGTAGTTATGTTGTCTGAGACTTCAGAATTTGAGTTGGATTCTTCAGGATTTGAAGAATCAGAGTTTCTAGAATTATCAGAATTTGGCTCATCATAACCTGATGAATCAGAACTTGAAGAGCCAGTAACAGATTCTGATGCTTCTTGAGATTCTTGAGTTGTGGTAGGATCTTCAGCTTACTCCCCCTGAACAGGTGCATTTTCCCTTGGAGTAGTTACCACAGTTTCATTGACATCAAAATTTAACCCGTCAGGACTTACAGGATCAGGATTTAAGCCATTAGAATTTATAAAATCAGAATTTAAATCTTCATTTTCAAATCTCAGCTGATCATGATCTTTGAAATCTTCAAGTCCAGTAATCTTTTTATCAGCAAAAGATACATTGATAGATTCCATGACAACCCTTGTTCTTAAATTGTAGACTCTGAAGGCTTTTGTGGAAAGTGGATATCCAACAAAAATTCATTCATCAACTTTTAGATCAAATTTTGAAAGCTGTTCAGGATGAGTCTTAAGAACAAAACACTTACATCCAAATACATGAAAGTATTTCAGACTTGGCTTCTTTTTCTTCACCATCTCATATGATGTTTTTCCATGCTTGTTTATGAGTGTAGCATTCTATGTAAAACAAGCAATTTGCACAGCTTCAGCCCAAAAGTAGGTTGGCAGCTTTGCTTCATCAAGTAGTTCGTGCAGCTTCAACGAGAGTCCTGTTCCTTCTTTCTACAACTCCATTTTGTTGTGGAGTTCCAGGTGCAGAAAATTCTTGCTTAATTCCATACTCTTTGCAGAACTCTTCCATGATTGGATTCTTGAACTCAGTGCCATTATCACTTCTTATCATTTTAACAGAATCTTTGACCAACTTATCCAGCTGTCTGACATGATCAGTTAGAGTAAATGCAGTTTCATTCTTCTTGTGCAAGAATACACCCAAGTGTATCTTGTGAACTCATCCACCATAACCTTAACATATTTCTTCTTTGCAATTTACATGACATTTACTGGACCAAATAGATCAACATGCAGGAAGTGATAAAGCTCAAAAATTGAGGATTCAGTTTTGCTCTTGAATGAAGATTTTCTTTATTTTGCATTTTGACATGAATCACAAAGGCCATCAGGAGCAAATACTGATTTTGGCAGTCCTCTTACAAGATCTTTCTTTACTAGCTCATTTATGTTGTTGAAATTTAAATGAGAGAGTCTCTTGTGCCAATTCCAGCTTTCTTCAATTGATGCTCTATTCAACAGACAGATTGCAGAGCCATCCGGGTTTGTTAAAATTCTGGCTTCATAAATGTTACCATGCCTGTAACCTTTCAGAACTACTTTTCCTATAGAATTACTTACAACTTCACAGCGTTCTTCAAAGAAATCATCATGATAACCTCGGTCACATATTTGACTCACACTTAGCGGATTGTGTTTAAGTCCTGAGACAAGTGCTACTGATTCAATGTTGACATTCCCAAGATTGATATTGCCATATCCCAAAGTTTTTCCCATGTTGCCATCTCCATAAGAAACTCCTAGGCCAGCTTTCTCCACAAAGTCTGATAGCAGGGCTTTATTTCCAGTCATATGTCCTAAACATCCACTGTCTAGAACTAGGATGTTTTTCCTGTTGCCCTGCAATCACAAAGACCACTATTGGTTAGTTTTAAGGACCCGGACTTGCTTGGATCCTTTGGCCTTATTAAGTTTGTTAGCATTTGCAGCGGATTTAGTTTCAGAGTTTATGCTAACATGCTGTTTATCAGAATTTATATCAGACTTTACACTAGAAGGAATTATACTGACTTTCTTCAAGGAATGTTTTATTTGATAATAATCATAGTACAAACTATGATATTCCTTACAAGTATAAATGGAATGCCATAAACTACCACAATGAAAAGAAGGATTTTGTGGTTTAAATCTAACAGACTGACTCTTAACTCCTGATTTAGGAGGTAAAGAGTTTATATATTTATTTTTCCTGCAAAAAGAAGCAAGATAATTAGAGTTTCCACAGTTATAACATTTCTTTCTAGAAGCATTAGGAACAGGCATATAGTTATTGCTTTTATTCACACCTTCCTTTCCATTCCTATTTTACCTAGCTTCCTTTACCTTGTTCACATTTCTAATCTCTTTCAGCTTATGCTTAAGCTGCTTCTATGTCATTAAGCCTATGTTTACTTCAGCTGGTTTATCCTATTTTAATTTGTCAGAAGTTGACTTTTCTTTTATTTCTGTCTTAGAATCTTTCATCTTTTGAGAATCAGACATTACAATTTTTGCTACAAATTTAACAGGATTTACCTTTGGCTTAGCAGTCTGTTTAACCTAAGCCCTCTTTCCAGTTTCCACTACTTAGTAAATTCTGAGTTGTTCTGTCACAGTTAGTCCAAGTTCTGATAATCTCTCTTTCCTTTTCTAAATCAATTTTTAGAAATTCATTCATTTTTAGCACTTCATCTCTAACATACAGAGCCTCATCTCTTTCTTTCTTAGTTTGATGAAGAAAAACTAACTCCATTTCTAAATAGTCATTTCTGTTTCTAAGAGCAAGACTTTCAGATGTTAATATTTCATAAGTTAAAGTCTGATCTCTAAAACTAATGAACATTGTTTTAAGATATAATCTCAACTCAGTAATATCATTAGTATGAAAAGCAAAAGTTGTTTGAGGTACCTTCAATTCAACATTGTCAGTACTGCTATCAGCATTTGCCATCAAGGCATAGTTCTTCTCATCTTCAAAATCTGAAGTGTATATCCAGCTTTTCTTCTTTGTGACAAGTGCCTTGCCTTTATCTCTTTTTCCTTTCTTGCATTCAGGAGATATGTGGCCTCTTTCACCACAATTTTAGCATTTGACATTTGAGTTGTCTCCTCTGTCAGACTTTTTGAACCCTTTCTTATCAGAACTTCCACCTTTCCTGGAAAACTTCTTTCCCTTTCTGAGTTTCCTGTAGGCTATCTTTGTGATACCCTTCACCATAAGAGCACACAGTTGCATTATCTCTGCATCAACATCAACTTTAGATAAACTTTCAGTTTCTGAATCATCATCATCAGAATTTGATGACTCTGAATCAGACTTTATGATGAGAGCCTTTCCTTTGCACCTTTTTGAGGCAACCACTTTAGGATATTCCTCCTAAGCTTTAAGAGCAACTATCCTTGACTTTCTTCCATGCCTCTTTCTCCTTTGATCCATCTCAAGTTCATGAGTCTTGAGCATACCATAAATTTCATCAAGAGTAGTTTCAGTAAGGTCATAGTTGTCTCTTATGGTAGTAGACTTCAAATCCCAATTTTCAGGAAGAGCTAAAAGGAATTTTAGATTTGAATCTTCAAGATCATATTCCTTGTCCACCAGTGACAGATCATTCAAGAGTTTGGCAAACCTGTCATATAAATCAGTTAATGACTCATCAGCTTTTGAGTCAAAGTACTCATACTCTTGGGTGAGTATAGTCCTCCTGTTCTTTTTGATTGCATCAGTTCCCTGGAATCTTGTCTCCAAAGCATCCCATGTCTCCTTTGCAGTTTTGCATCCAATTACCCTGTTTGACATGACATTATCAATGGCACTATGCGGCAAATGCCTTACCCTTGCATCCTTGGCAATCGATGAAATATCTTCAGGTGTGTATTCACCTCTCTCCTTTGGTATGGTCTTTGCTGGTTAATTATCAACTACAACAGAGAGCTTGGTAGGCTTATATGGTCCTTCATTAATTCTGTCAAGGTATTCTGGATCTATAGCTTCCAGAAACATAGCCATCTTCACTTTCCATATGGGAACTTAGAAGGTCTCAGTATGGGAACCCTAATAGTCTCATATCGACTGTGGGTTTGAGTGTTTTGAGTTTCTTGAGTTTTGGTGGGCTTAGTTGGGGTTTGTGTTACTTCAGACATGATTGTTATTTGGATCTTTACTGTATGTGTGTTAAAAAAAGGTTCTGATACCACTTGTTAGGTCACACAGCACTATAGAAGGGGGTTGAATTTAGTATTTATACAATCAAATCGATTTCAACACAAGTATGTAACAAAGATCAAGTATATTCAAATAAACTCTGTTACAATAGAACTGTTCTTCTCTCTCAGTGATGAACAATATCACTAAGAGCTGCTAGGTTACAATGTATAATCTTCTCAATAATGATAACACATATAGTATAAACCTAAGCTGTGTTTATATAATACAAAGTTACAAGATATATTCTAATTGATATGGAATATAATTCTGTCTCCTAAAATATATCAATCAGATATCTTCTACAAGTCTTCTAGTCCTCTAACTCTTCATGCATATCTTCTTTTGCTTTAGTCCAAATCTTCTCCTGTAAATCAGCCGCATTCCTTATCTGAAGTCTTCCCGCACTTAAGTAATGATATGTATCTTCTGACGCCTTAAGTTATGATATTAAGTTATCACTTCAGTAAGTTCTGATTTCAGTAAGTCCTAATATGTCCAGTTGTTAAGTTCTGAAAACTAAACACAAATCAGATTAGACATGACATCTCAAATATATCTAACATCTCTTGATATTTGTCTTACTTACTTTGCTAAAGTCTTTCCCTCGTTCAGTCCTTAAATGGTCATAATTTATGAATTCTCAAGTTCTATAAACTTCACGACACTCTTAAGTGTTAATAGTGCAATTAACAATATGAACTTATCACAAACAAACTGATTTGAACTGAAAGGAACGAATATATACATAACCATTTGTTCGAGGGTACAACAACTGAATACATGAAAGAGAACTACGTCATTTTATCTGATCGCTTCTATCCCAAAAGTACTACCACAGATAATCATCTAGTCATTAAAACTACTCATTCATAACTTAGGCTAATCCTCCAAAAGCGGTGCTACATGAAATCCTTGTCTGATCGCTCTGACTCTGCACACTATTGTGGATCAAGAAATGCGGGCACGCACAACATCCCTAACCTGCTCCATCAAAGCGGTGTTGAGGCCTAAGATAGTCGTAAGTAGAGCTTGATCAATCTGGCCCTCAAGATGGCCTCTAGCTGTAATTCGGGTAGTAGCCTCAATCCTGTCCATGCTATAAGCTAATCCTGCCAGAAGTACCCCGCCTTCAATCCTTGGTGCATTAAGTCGATCCAACAGATCACTTCTAACATTACGGGCCTCAGACAGGCCACCCAAATTCATATAATAATCAGCGATAAGAGAAGCCTGAACGGTAGCATCTAGCATTCCATGGGGTGCACGAAGTGCAGACCCAGGAGATCCAAATGGATAACCAAGCACAGTATCAGGTGACAATGGTGCAGGAGATAAAGGTGGCATTTCCTCAGTAGGTGCTGGGCTCTGTATAGGGGAGGGAACAGGAATTGGTGGAACCTCATGGATGTCTATAGGAACCTCCTAGAGAGGTTCGGATACTGGTATAACTGGTGCCATGGAAGGCCCCGCTCCATCTTCCCTCACTATTCGTTGTGCCCTTGGTAACTCTCCATCCTCTCGTGCCGCCCTTGCGACCATCCTAGCTCTGGTAGTTTCCCTGACTACTGTCCTCAATTCCTCAACGATCATCTCTTCAGTCTTATCAGGATCCTTCACGAGATCCTCCTCAGCAACAATCCCTTCTGGGATAACAGCCTCAACCGCAATATTCTCAATATGAATCTCATCCGGTCCCTCGTTAGGGTATTCTATCGAATTCACAATCTGATCCCAACATGTAGTAATACATCCTCATGCAGATGCTCCTGAACCTCAGGGTTCGGTGCCCCGCTGCCCTATACGATAACGAACTATGTTACTATCATGGTATTTCTAAGGGTTCCCATAAGGGTTTTAATTGTCAGTACTACGTTAGGTAGCCCGACTATGAACTTGGCAAGAGTTCTTATTATCTTAGTGAACTTATCATTTTAACGACGCATCATCTCTGATGTTTATAACTCTTAGCTCTGATACCATTTCTGTAACACCCCCAAATCCGGGGTCGGGGATCCGGGTCGTCACGAGTTCCATTTCCCTTAATAACACATAATCTTAATAAACAACCAACTACTGCGTACTGTGACCCCATAATTTACACACACACCACAAGTTATAGTCTCAGAGATGAATACTAAAAATAACACATCATTTTATTCCACAATTATAAACCATTACACCTTAAAAGGGTTTCTGAATAAATTTACATTTTCCTTGCCATTATTACAGTTCATAAATATACATCAGTCTGGTACATCAACAGTTGAAAACCTAGCCTATTGGTAGCTCCTACCTCAGCTACAGCGTCATCCACGCCTACAGGAAACTGCGGAACGTTTCCTATCCGCTTGCGAATTGGGAGCTTAGTCCTGTTCATTTTTTCTATCTGTTGTTATGTGATGAAAGAAAAAAGCAAGGGTGAGCAACAAGCCCACCAAAATAATATGTATAATGATTAACAATATATGAGCATTCCCATCATAATACTCATGAAAGTCTTGGTCAAGCAGATATGAACCAAGTTTGATATCTTAACGCGACCAAGTCGCAAAATATTCAGTATATATACTTTTCAAAATCTTGGAAGTCCTCTTCCATGCATAATATACACAGAGTTCTAGTTTATAACTATATAAAAATATCGTTGCAAGGTGATCTCATATATCTAACCTTGTCTCAACGTTTTTCTGAAAATCTTTTACATGCATAAGATAATCATTTACTAGATATAAGTTGAAAAGATGAAGTTACTAGATACTCCAATTTACTTATATCTTTTCCCGAATACGACTTGAACTACCACCATTCAAGTTATAATCAGTTTTACAAATTCATCACATAGATGAGACTACAAGATAAGACTTGAATAAATTCAATCTTTGAAATATCATTCAAAAGAAATGAGGTTACGAGATACTACATTAAGTCCCGATATATATATACACCTATATATATATCTCATACATTCCCTGAAAACTTCTGTCATGACAAGTATAAACAGAGTTGTCATATCCAATGAATTTGGAAAGAAGAGAATTTTGGCATAAACCTGATATCTTGCTGATCAGGCAAAGATACCAATAAGTAACCGTTTCTACTGTAGATTGATGAATTCCTCGCCGGTCATCACCCTGGCCGCATTAGGACCTCGTGCTAGACCGTTACCGGCCACTCACTCGTGGATGGACTGTCACCCAGCCTCTTACACCTTCATAGACCGTACCCCAGCCTGTCGCTTATGCCGACTTGATTAGATGAACTTACTTCCCGAACATTGGGCAAGTAATCAAATTGTTTTCTCAAAACAGCAACCTCATTGCGAATATAAAATACACCACAGAGCCGGATCCCTTAGATTTTTGAGCGAGTATTTAAATCTTCTTCGAAAGGAAGATCTTGAATTTGAAAACCAGTTTTGGGATCCGCTCTAACTTTTAAAATCATTTTGAAGACTCAAAAACATTTTAAAGAATGTTTAGAGT
Source organism: Apium graveolens (assembly GCF_009905375.1). Classification (NCBI taxonomy): domain Eukaryota; kingdom Viridiplantae; phylum Streptophyta; class Magnoliopsida; order Apiales; family Apiaceae; genus Apium; species Apium graveolens. The sequence goes on from NC_133650.1 coordinate 68,553,949, forward strand.
AATGATGATTTAATAAAATAAATCAGTCACGATATATTAGAAAATATCTGAATATTATTATTTAAATAATATTTCCATAAAGGATAATATTTATAAAAATAATTGAAGTAGAAGTTTTAAAACTCATACTTGAAACGAATAATAAATAACAAAAGATATACTTATACGAAAGTACGATCCTTATTTGAATAATCGAAAATAAGTTTGATTATTATTCAAAACCATCGAATATACCTTATTCGATTAATAGTTATAAAAAACTATATATATATATATATATAAATATACATATATTATACTCGGGAACATCGACTCCCGGTTTAGAAAAATGTTCACATTTGGGTCCCCTATACTAAGGGTATACACAACTACTACATATCTCTAGCATAGTTATTATGCAGTTTATAAGCACTTGAATTGATAATAAAATATTAAGATTTCACAAAATGCATATATATACCATATCAACATGCTCCAATATATCGCAAGATTTGCTAATAACAGTCATGCACTTATCTCAAGATAATGGATCAATATATTTACATCACAACAACAGTATAACAGGTAGAAAACTTGTCTGGCCGACTGGGGGTGGTAAAAGGCCCGAGGAAAGTATGGTAACCTATAAACAACATATAAGTTGGAATTAAACCACAGTCACTTAAGAAACTAGACTTTAACTAATTGGACCCTAATATTCGCTTTTGCGCTTAACGATTCACATAAGTCGCTCGAGTACCCTCGGCTCCACCATTTTTAATAAATTAATCATTACGAATTTTAAGGCGACGCTTTCGCGAATACTCTATCAAATGACCCTTTAACCTTACATAATTGTTTCTCACTCCAAATAGTCATTTAAGGACCTTAACCAAGGTTTCAAAGTAAGGCGAGGGGTAAAGGTATGTTCGCGAAACGCCGTTACTTAAAACGGTCAATTCTCCTAAACCGTACATCAGATTCAAGAGAACCACATATCAAAATGAAGCTTACGACACAATCTAGCTAAAGACTGAAAAGTCACAGATTCAATAGTTAACTCTCTGTCCCGAACACTAACAACAAGCAGTTGTATGAAAATGGGCATTACGACAGCTATGTTTACGCGATTACCAAGTTTTAAACCACTCCAAACAAGCATAATTCAACTCACAACCACCAATAAAACCAACCCTCATCCAAACCTTACTACATCAGTCCCAAACCTCAAGATTTTCCAATTCATTCAACCCCAAACATGAACTACTCACTATACTTAAGTTTCATTAACTATAAACAAGGTTCCAACATCCAAATCACTACAAATCCAATCCAAAATTTAAACACACAAGCATCATGCTTCTCATTTACTATAACAATAAAAACCATTCCTAATACTCAAAAGGAAAGGTAGGGTGTGGAGGTGTTATACCTTCCTTGTAGTGATTAGAGTAGCTAGGAAGCATTAAGAAGCCTTGAGATAACATAGGAATGCTTGGATCTTAAAGTGAAAACAAAGAAAACAAAGTTAGTAACTTGAAAATACTATTCATCATCTTCTTCCTTGATTTATTGGAAATGATTCATGAAGAATTGGAAGCTTAAACTCCTAGGATATGCTTATCTAATCATCAAGAAGCTAAGGGATTTACCTTGGATTTGCATCTGAAGTGAAGCTTGAATTCTTGAAAATTTTCTTCCTTGGGATGAAGAAAGCCGAGAGCAATGTTCTTGGGAGGGATTTTTCTTTGTTATTTGTGTTTTTGGTGGAAAATGGAAGTTGAATGAGATATTTGGGTGGTTAATTGAATGATTAAAGTGAGTGGAGGAGTGTGACTAAGCATGACATCACCTTGGTGACTTCATCATTTGCCACTTGTCATTACTTGGTTGTGGAAGCATCTTTTATGCTAATCCTTGCTTAATTGCTTGATCATCATCCTTAATCCTTGCACTAATCTCTCTTGCATTACTTGTCGTTTAATTGTTTTATGACTCGTTTATCGTTTGAGGGACCATATCGGATCTTATTACTTGGGTTCCCCTAAACCTTTCTCAATATTTTATATTTCTTTTATGATCCTCTCTTATAATCCTTGAATTTAAATTCTTTTAATCATGTTACCTTATACTCAATTCTTTCGGTATCTGGTGGATTTTCGGAAAAAATCAAAGTGTTCGAATTTGGATTCTTGCGATCTTTATATACACTTATATACCATATATAGTACTAATAAGATCTCAGAATATCAATAAAAGAACTGCTACATAGTGTGGCTTGAAAAGTTTTCTTATTTAGCATAATCAGCATAATCACTATTCATAAGGTTTACAAAAAGTCCAAAATTTTTGGGGTTATTACAATAGTCCTAAGTTTGGAGTCCCCTTCAAGTATCTGAAAATCCTTTTCACAGCCATCAAATGTGATTCTTTTGGATTGGCTTGAAACCTTGTACACAGACATGTTGTAAACATGATGTCTGGTCTACTTGCAGTTAAGTAAAGCAATGATCTAATCATTCCTCTATAGCTTGAAATGTCTAAACTCTTGCCATTTTTATCTTCATCCAACTTTGTTACTGTAGACATAGGTGTAGATGCAGGTGAACAGTCAATCATACCAAATGTTTTCAATAAATCCTTGACATACTTAGTTTGGCTGATGAAGATTCCATCACTTCTTTGACTGACTTGAAGTCCAAGAAAGTAACTTAATTCCCTCATCATACTCATTTCATATTCACTCTGCATAAGCTTAGAAAATATTTGGCATAGTTTTTCATTAGTATAACCAAATATAATATTATCCACATAGATCTGTACTAGGATCATATCATCACCATGCTTCTTGTAGAAGGGAGTTTTATCAATTGTACCTCTAGTGAATCCATGCTTAATCAAAAATTCTGACAGTGTGTCATACCAAGCTCTAGGTGCTTGTTTAAGTCCATAGAGAGTCTTGAGAAGCTGGTATACAATATTTAGAAATTCTGGATCTTCAAAGCGAGGTGGCTGTTGCACATAAACCTCTTCTTCCAACTCACCATTAAGGAATGCACTCTTCACATCCATTTGATATACCTTGAAATTTGAATGTGCAGCAAATGCCAGGAAAATCCTTATTGCTTCAAGTCTTGTAACTAAAGCAAAAGTTTCATCATAATCAATTCATTCCTCCTGTGAGTAGGCTTTTGCAACCAACCTTGTTTTGTTTCTGGTAACAATTCTATTTTCATCCATCTTGTTCCTGAACACCTACTTTGTTCCAATGATACTTCTGTTCTTTGGTGCAGGAACCAATTTCCAAACTTTGTTTCTCTCAAACTGATTTAACTCTTCTTGCATAGCAGATATCCAATCAGGATCAAGAAGGGCTTCTTTAGTTTTCTTTGTTTAAACTTATGACAGAAAACATGCATGAATGCATTCATTTACAGTTGCACTTCTAGTTCTCACTCCATTAGTTGGATCACCAATAATTGCTTATCTGGTATGACTTCTATCCCACTTCCTTGTGTTAGTTTGTTTACTTGTGTTTTCTGCATCTTCTTCATTACTGACATGACTTCCAGAATTTTCTTCTCTTTCCCCCCCTGAGTTTTTGCTATCGAATTCAGGTCCATGAGATGAGATTCCACTGTAATATCCGGGAAATATCGTGCAATTACTTTCATCAATAAATAATTAATATTTGATTATTATGTGAATTTTTGGTGAATTATATGATGATTGGTGTTGATATGTGGGTGTTTATATGCGGTAAAGTATAAGTATGTTGATTTTATTATGTCCAGAATAAAATATAGATAATTAAGGTATTTTTCTGATAATTTTTGGAGTGTTATATGATTTTATAATAAATTATGAATTTATGAATTAATTTTTTTATAATTTTCTGAATAATTACAAAACTATTTTATAAAGCCGGGAATCGTCCAACTTCAACTGTTTTTACATTTTTACAACCCGAAACTCTTGCAAAAACTCCTTCATAACCTAATATGGTAATTCCGGACATTTTCCATGTTTTAACTTTTTTGATCCGGATTACGGTTTGACCCGTACGCGTCCCGGCGCAAAATTTTTAATACGATAATCATTTCGATAAATCAACAAAACCCGTATTCTTGAAAGATGGGATATTATTACATTATTTTTCGTGTAAAGTGTTTTATAAGAAGCCCGGTTTGGATAATTATCCAATACGGGTATCAAATCGGATCGTTTATGTAGTTACTTAGCAACCAAGTACCTAATTTATCGATCCAATATGATCTAACATGAACCAATATTCTATAAATATAAATAGCCTATTTGTTATTTCATTTTATTTGTATAATCATAATCAATCAGTAAAAATATAGAATTTACAGTGAAAACCCTAATTTTTCGTTATGTTCTTGAAAATCAAATGCACAAACGAAGGCGTTATCGAACTCCGATTCAAACGTGCCATATATCAAATCGAAGCTCTCGAAAAGATCTTTCTGAATCAATCAACCATTTTAGTGCAGAAATCAAGGTGATTTTCTTATTTAATTATTTTAATTCGAATTATTTATTGATTAAAATAGGAATTTTTGTTCTTAATGTTGTTGATGTGATTTGATGGCTTAATCATGTAGATAATTTCTTACTGGTCATTTTGGTATATTATATGACTAATTTGGAGTTCAATGACATGTTCAAATTGATGTTTGATTCTCGGATTTCAAAATTAGGGTTTGTAGATTTGAATGTTCTTAATCAAGAATTGGGCATTTTTGCCCTGAGGGTTATAAGCTGTTTTTGATGATTGCAACATGTTCCGGATGAAATTTGCAATCAGAACATATATATAGTAGGTACAAATGATTCCGGGAAGGGGCCGGAACAACGTCTTCGGGGTTCTTGAACTCGACGAACTCGACGGCGGCGACGTCTTGTTCGAGCATATTTTTCAGCCGCCTTGTTGATTATCGGTAAAAACCAACTACAGGAATGAGTTGCTGGAACTAAGGAGCATCGATTTGCAGTTGTTGGCGCCCATCTGGGCGGTTTAGGGTCGCCGTAGGCGAGCACGATGGCGACGGCCATGGCTACCGGTAGCGAGGGTGAAGGTGGTGGTGAAATTTCATTTTCCTCACCCACCTTTCACCTAATTTGCATTTCAGTCCCTCCTTTTTACAAATATTTCAAAAACAATATTCTCTTATTTTAAAAAATCAGAAAAATGTTTATTTATTTATTTTAAATTCAGAAATTCTTTTTAATTATTTATTTATTCAAAAATAAATCTGATTTATTTTTATTAATTAATTTTAATTAGTTTAATTATTTTAATTAATCGATTAATTTATTATTAATTGATTAATTAATTTATGTAATAATTAATTGATTTTAATTGATTCAATAATTAGATTTAATTATTCTTTTTGATTTGAAAATTCCGAAAAATAGTTTTGAACTGTAAAATATTATTTTAAATTATTTTCAAGGCTCGATAATTATTATAAAATTATTTTTAAGTCAGAATCGGGTGTTCGAACCCTATTATTTATTATAAAACGATTTGGAGACTTGTTTTAATTTTGAAAAATGTTCAAAAATTCGTATTAAATATACCATTAATTTTTCGAGACATAAAATCTTTCGTTTCGAAAGGTCACTTAATTTTGTAAACATTTCTAAGTCGCGTAATTATCGTAAAATTGTATTTTGACTCGATTTCAGTTTTGATCATACCGGGTCGAATGTTTTGAAGAACTGAGTTATATATGATACGAAATATGTGATATGTGTCTTATGTACTTACGTGTTATGTGAATTATGAGTCCACGTGTCTATTAAACTTTATATGATTAAAAGCGATCCTTATCTGTTATTATCGGGCGGGTAGACGATAAGGATAAGCGTATAGACTAGACAATTATATATTGTCAGTTAATTGAATGATTTCTTTTATGATAGATACATATAATTTGAGGCATTCAAAGCCAGACATAAATTGTAAAAGTAAAGCCTGATGACGTGTAGTAATGAAATGAGTGGATTCAGAATAGAGATAAACCTGAAGTGGTGAATGACAAGAAATGTCAAGTGGCCTGTCAATGGAAATATAAATACATCTGGACTGAGTGATATGGTAGATAGTTAAAGATCAGAGGGTTATCAATTGAGGCAAGTATTCCTAAACCTTCTTATGATATACTGCAAATACTTCATCCTTATTCTAAGTTCAAAATAGTTAAATGTTTTTATATTTGCTGCAATTACTCTTATTTATGCAAGTACCTCTTTGATCTTATTCCTTGATTGTCGATTGATCTCTTGAGCAAATACCCATTATTTCGGGTTATTTGCGAACCCTGAATCAGGATATTTTGAAATCAAAGTGATTTGACATAAAAATACTCTACGGACTGGATGGTTATGATGAGGGCCAGGAATAAGCTGGACCCTAAGGGCCAGAGATGGCTGGACCCTTAACTATTAGGCCATAGTGCCTGGGTACCCTATATGTTGGTGGGTCTATACAGTTGGGTATAAATCTGCGCTATATCCCGACTAATCAGTAGGTTATAGTGTATATGTTGGTTTCTAGTGTCAAGTCTAATTTATTGTTGATCGCCATTAAAGGCATTCCTTTTTGAAAAGTTATGGTTACAAAAACAAACAAAGATTTGATTTAAGAAATGAATCAGTGAAACGTTCACTGCTCTTTTACAAAGAAATATGATGTATGATTAAAGGCCAAGGATGGCTGATTTTTATTCGTCCAACTATTTTAAATAAATAAAGATGTTTTGAAATCATTTAAAAATTGTTTCCAGAAGTTTCTTTGATCTGATACCTGGAAACCAATTATGATACTTTCTGGGCATTTTTGGCTCACTCTTGTTTTGCGAATTCTTATTTCTTTCAATATCAAATGAGGACAAAAGTGAATAGTTTTTAATAGACAGCAAAAGTGGAGAGATTCCAGCTGAAGGAATTTTGAGGTGTTAGAGTGAATAATACGAGAAAGTTAGTAAAGAGGTAATGAGATTATATTTAGTTATTATAATTTTAAAAGGTTAGATTCTTGTTTCATACCATAACCTGTAAGCGATCCGGAATAATGAGGGGTTATCTGTATATTTGTTTTTATATACAGGTTTATATTATTTGAAGTTGTTGGTGAAACCCAATCCTGACCCCAAATTTGGGGATGTTACATCCACTCTCATGATTCACTTGTTCAGTAGACTCTTCATTTATTCTGTGATTTGTGTTGACTTCAGCTTCATCATCAAAATCAATATCAGTGTTGAGATTTTCAAACTTAAGGGCTTCTGTTTCATTTTCATCAAGGCATTCTAAGCCTGGGCACTTGTCATCATCAAAAGAAACATCTGTGTTTTCCATGATCTTCTTTTGCTCAATCACATAGACTTTGTATGCAGTTCTTTCCAATGAATATCCCATAAAAATTACCCCCAAAACTTTAGAGTCAAATTTTCCCACATATTCAGAGTTGTCCTTCCATATATAGCACTTGCTTCCAAACACATGAAGATGCTTTTAAATGGGCTTTCTTTTAGACAAGATTGTTAGGTCACACACACTGTAGAAGGGGGTTGAATTCAGTGTTTAGCACAATCAAATCGAATATAAGAACTTAAGTAACAGAAAACAGATTTTATTCAATGCAATAAACTCTATTACAATATGGAACTGCCATCTCTCAGTGATGAACAAATTATCACGAGAGCTGCTAGAGTTACAAAGAATAATAACTTCGATAATCATAACACTTATAGTGTAAACTCCATGCCTGTGTTTATATACTACACAATTACAAGATAATCTTCTAATTGATATGGAATATAATTCTGCCTCCTAAAATATATCAACTAGTTATCTTTTCTTCCAAGTATTCTATTCTTCATAGAATTCCTTCTTCATGCATAATTCTTTTTGTCTTAGTCTCGATCTTCTTTTCTTTCAATCAGTCGGCTGCCTTATCTGAAAATCATCTTAAGTCCTGATATTATCTCCTAATAAATATCTTCTGAACCTTAAGTTCTGAAAACTTAAGTTCTGATATCTTAAGTTATGTCTTCAGTATAAGTGCTGATTTCCAGTTAAGTACTGATTTGTCCTGTTAGGTAAGATCTAAAAACTAAACACAAATCATATTACACATGACATTATCAAATATATCTAAAAATCTCCCCCAACTTGTAAATTAGCATAATATACAAGTTCAACAGATATACGATGTTGTCAAAAACATTAAGTACAAATGCATGAGAATTTGACTAGATAACTACAACTTACACTCCTTTCAGCTTTACCATCTTTAACTTTTGATAACAGCTTCAGTCTGTATAAACTTCAGAATTTAAGTAGTTATAGATCTTTGACTTGGCTACAAATTTCAATTTCTTCTGATCTCTTTGATATCAGGAGTTGTCCTGAGATAGTTCTTCAACAAACATCTCTCTGCATATTCAAGTTCATTGACCATCCTCCTTTTAGCATTTATCTTAGCTTTTCTTATCCAGTTTGAAAAATAGCTGCTCTGAGATCATTTATCTTAGCTTTTCTTATCTCCTGATCTAGTCTAATCAGATATGCCTTGTCAGACTCTAGATTGAATTCCATAGCCTTATAACCCAGAAAAGTAGTTATAATCCTATCAGAGTTAGGCTTCATATCGACAATATCACCTTTTTCATCTCTGTACTTGGGACAGTATGTGCTGTCAGACTTTATAGAATAAAGCTTCTTCTGTCTTTGAATTTGAGACTTTAAATACCCTAAAGCACTGTCTGTTAATCTGTCTTTCACTTGAAGTAGGAATAGAACATGTTCCAGTTCCTCAAAATACTTCAATGGTATAGCATTTTTCTTTATCTGGTATACCCTTCCATCTGTCATAAAATATAACAAGATATGTTCTTTCAAGAAGGTATGGTAAACCATTTGTACAAATTTAAGTCGATTCAATCTTTCAGGATTTTCTCCAACACCTGGTTCACTTAAGGAAGTTGGATCATTGTTAGTGTTATGTACTCTTCTTTCATCAGAACTACCCAACCTAGATTTATCTCTTGCTTCCTATCATGTAACAACTCTTGTTTCAAAACCACTTGTTGCAGTCTTCAAAGGTTGAGTCTGTTTAGCTTTGGTGAATCCTGGTAGGAGTATCTTTAAAGGTTTAACATGAGCAATGTCAGAGGTTTCCTTTTCCTTATCTTCTGATATCAAGCCAACTTGAGCTATGTTAGAGGTTGCTTGCTTCTCTGTCATATCAGAACTTACTATATCTTGACTCTGAACAACATGAGCCATGCCAGAGGTTGCTTGAAAAATCTTCTTATGCATCAGAGTAAGATTAACATCTGCTTCATCATCAATTATTTCTTCATCCATGACTGACATATAAACCTTTACAGGTTTATCAACTTTTTCTTTGCCCTTGGACCTTGGATCAATTTCCATTTGTGATTTGTCCTTGGTTGCCTCAGAAATTGTTCTTTCCTTTATCACAATGCCCTTAGGTTTTGGAAATTTCTTTTTAACAACAGAAGCTTCAGATTTTGTCTTGACACCTTCTACTTTGAGTCTAGCTTCTTTTTCCTTTAGACTCTCAAAGTCCATTCCTGGATTTTCTTTAAGAAATAACTGCTTTGAAATTTCTTCATCAAGTTCTAGATATTCACCAGAACTTATCCTTTTACCAGTATCAGAACTTATTCTTCTCCCAGTATCAGAACTTGTTCCTTGACTTGTAATTCTAGCTATACTTGACGAAAGTCCTTTGCCTTGACCTTGACCTCTACCCTTATTAGAGTTTCCCTGGTCATCATTTCCATCATCCTTTCCTTTCAGTGTCTGAATAGATTTGTATTTGGACTTAATCACTTTCTCCCCCTTTTTGGCATCAGCAGTTAATAGAAGAGAGACAAGCAATTCCACTGAGGATTGGATCTCATTGAGTTGATTTTGGTGAGGAGCTTGATTCTTCAGAATTTCTTCAATTTGAGCTTGTTGCTTCTCCTGAGTTATCTCAATGTAGGCAATTATGTCAAAGGCTGGCTTGAAAAATCTGTTCTTTTCAAGTTTCACATTCATATCTTGCTGGATCAAGTTTTCTTGAATTTTATTCGCCTTGTCATGAGTTATTGAGTGTTGACCTTGAAGGTGCCTTGTACTCAATGTAGTAACTCTCAGTTGTGCCTTGAAATCATCATTTATCAGCATTTCATCATCTTTTGCAAGATGGTCAGCAAGAATCTTTTCAGAAGGAACAAAACTAACTGAGTTCCATTCTTTAGTCCACTCCTTTCCTCTAGGAGTTTCACTCCAAGGTACTGATGCTTCCCCTGTAACAAACTTCTTGACTAAATTAGCTTTATGAACAGTTTGTTGGGGTGCATGTCCTGATAGACCAGCTGCATCAGCATCTAAATTTGCAGCAGCTTCACTAGTAGTTTCTTCATTAGCAGTATCAGAACTTGTAGATCCTGCAGTATCAGCATCCTCTGATAAAATAGCAGTATGTGAGGCTATAGAGGCTTCAACATTTTCCTCTAAATTCTGATCTGCAGCCAGGTTCTGATCAATATTCAAAAGTGATGTTGTTGGTGGAGTGAGTTGAATTGATGGAGCTTCCAAGTACAAAACCTCAGGCATAATCAGGTTATGAATATCAATTTCAGCACTTGTACCTGGTTCTTCAGTATATACTGGATCAACTATAGGTGACATAGGAGGTGTAGGTATTTTAGCTTGAGCAGTTTCATATTGTGCAGAAGGAAGTAATTCAATAACAACTGGTTCTGTTGAGATCAGAGATTCCTGATCCCCTTCCTTAGCTGCTTCCACTACATCTGAATCTGACTCAACTATGTCCCTATGAGCTCTCTGTTTCTTTAATTTCCTCAAAGGTGGAGACACTGTAGGAGCTTTATCATCAGAATTTAATTTTCTAAGCCTTTTGAGGGGCCTAGAACTCCCAGTTACAGTATCTTTCTGAGAAGTAACCTTCTCAGCTTCTACAATAACAGGTTCTGATATTGGAACCTGTTCCTCAGCATCTGATTTATCTTGCAGAATAATTCTCCTTCTCTTCTGTTGTGTCTGAGGTACTTTATCAGTCCTCTTGGGTTTGGAAGATGAAGACTGCACTGTAGGATGAGAAGGTTGAGGTTGAGAATTTTGAGGTGTTTGTGTAGAGGTGGTAGGTGCTGATGGATGAGGTTCTGATGGTTGGACATCAGGATATACTTCAGTATATTTAACCAGATCATAGGTTATTAAGGCTTGTTTGACAGATAAAGGAACTAGGAGGGGTCTTAACACAGCCTTCTTATTATCAGTAGATAATAAGTCATTAAAAGCTCTTTTAGCTAGTCTGAATGGTGAAATTAATTCACTAGCAGATTGGGGCTTATCATCACAACAAAAACTATAGATAAGCTGACAGAATCTAGCAAAATAAACAGTATTTCTATCTTCTGTCATTCTGTCCGCAATAAAACTTAAGACAACACTTGCAAAATCAAAATCAGTTTGATTAATGAGAGCATACCCAATTTATTGGCTGAATATGGGGATTGCATCAAAATTAGAGCATTTGTTTGCAAAAGCATTGGTTATGCAGTCAAAGAAGAAACTCCATTCTCTCCTTATGAAAGATCTCTTCAACTGACCCAGCTTTGCCAATGTCCTCTCATACGCCAGACTGGCCATCATGTTTTGAAGAACTAGCTCTTCAATAGTAGAATAAACACAGTTCTCAGGCAGCTGCAGTGCTTGTCGGACCGTAGCCAATGTCACAACATGCTCATCCTCCCCTGATGAAAAAATAATACTTGGGGACCCTTAAGCACCACCATCATCATATACTCCGCTTCTCCACAACTCCAGCACTTGAGTACCAGAGACTACATCAGGTGCGGTCAGAGCGTACCCAATATCAGAACTAGGAAGAAAGTCCTGAATGAAATGAAGTTCCGATGGGGCTTCTGACTTGCTAAGAATAGCGGAGAAGTTATTAGGAACAAACTTAGCTCCATCAAAAAATTACATCTTTTGGTGCCATCTCTGTAAGAAATTCAGTGAATAAAAGAATGTTCGCAAAGTGTTTGTAAAAAGTCCTGAGAGAAAAACAACTTCAGAAAATAAAAAAGAGAGAGAGAGAGAGAAAGAAAAAGAGATTTAGAATAGAAAAGTAAGTAAAAGATTAGAAAATCTTTTATCTCTCATATATATACTTTCTCCACTCAACAGTCATATTTTTGAAGCATGTGATACACTTTACACCTGGCACCATTTGAACAGTGAGTAAACGGTTAGAATGATAGTTAATGGGAATGTAAAATAAGCAATAATTACCGTGCACATGCAATTTTTCAGGACATACACATTAATTACTAACCCACAATGATTATGACTGTTTTATCTCACATTAACCAATATTCTGTAAAAATATTATCGTTCAAGTAATGACCAAAAATAAACCAAGTAAATAAATACTGTCACATCAGCATCAAAACTTGATTATTATCAGGATTTAAAAGTCATCAGAATATGGCTCCTTAACTCGAAAAGTGAATGTGTATTCCTTTAATTTTTCACACAAATAATGATATGGTTTCATCAGAACTTAATCATCAGAACTTCCATCAGAACTTGTCCTCAGAATTTATGCAATCTGACACATAAACTGTTCATCTAAAATAACATTTATCACCACAGTAATTTTCATCATTCATATGGAGTGTATGTGTGTGCATTAAGCTAAATATCAGACAAAGAGTAAAGTCTGATTCACTTCAGTACATCTTAGAAATAAGGCATAACTAAGAACTTTGCTCAAAATTTGTCATTATTCTGAAGCCTACTATTGAATGAGTTCATGCATGAGTCCACCTCAAATGTTTTGTGCTCATTTTATGCATCTTTTGAAATTATATTTTACAGTGGCTTCTCAGTGTAAGTGAGTCACGACTGCTTATCAGAATTTATGCTGTTATCAGAGTATTTGTCCAGTAATCATAGAGTATGAAAAGTCACCAAGAAAATTTTATTTTGCTTTTCTAATGCATATTACTTAATACCAGCAATGCACTTGGGTCTTCCCTTCCACATTTTTACTCTAGATCTCAAAGGAGTACCTGATTTTTATTTCATTTCTTTTATTTTTCTTTTGATAAGTGAGGCTTATCATCACTTAGTACATCCATCAGATTTACTAACATCAGAACTTAACAGATAAGAACCACTATTCTAGTTTTTGACTTAGTAATAAGATACACAAAGTAAACTTAACTAAGCTCAATATCAGAATTTGCTTGTGTTAAAAGATTTCCACATAAATAATTACTTCAAACATGGGATCTTTAGTATATTAAAGATTACTAGGTCAGCATCTAGCACAGTTATCCTCATTGGATTGAATAGTCACAGAAACATTCATATCACTATCAGAGTTTAGAAATTCACATCAGACAACAATCAGCACTTAAGTAATTTTCAATTTAAGCACAAAATACACAAAGATAGTAATATCTGTAAATACTGATCATAAAGTCTGATGTATCAGAACATAAACTAAGCAGATTTAGAGAAAGAACCTGAAACCATTCCAAGTTCATTTACCAATCTTGTAAAATTAGCTTTACACGATGGTTTTGTGAAGATATCTGCTAGTTGTTGATCTGTGGGAATAAAATACAATTCCACTGTACCTTCCTCCATATGTTCCCTTATAAAGTGGTACCTAATGCTGATGTGCTTTGTCATTGAGTGTTGAACTGGGTTACCTGTCATAGCAATAGCACTTTGATTATCACAGTAAATAGGGATTTTAGAAAATTCTAACCCATAATCCAGTAACTGATTCTTCATCCAAAGAATCTGTGCACAACAGCTTCATGCAGCAATGTATTCTGCTTCTGCAGTTGATGTGGAAAATGACTTATGTTTCTTGCTAAACCAAGAAACCAATCTGCCTCCAAGAAATTGGCAGATTCCACTTTTGCTTTTCCTGTCAATTTTGCATCCTGCAAAATTTGCATCTGAGTAACCTATTAGCTTAAAATCTGATTCTCTAGGATACCACAATCCCAGATCAACTGTACCCTTAAGGTACTTGAAAATTCTTTTCACAGCTGTTAAGTGAGGTTCTCTTGGATCTGCTTGAAATCTTGCACAAAGACAGGTAGCATACATGATATCAGGTCTACTTACATGTAGATAGAGTAGTGAGCCAATCATACCTCTATAATCAGTAATATCTACTGATTTACAGTATCTTTATCCAATTTTGTTGCAGTGGCCATAGGAGTGGATGCACTTGAACAATCTTGCATTCCAAATTTCTTCAACAAATTTCTGGTGTACTTAGATTGGCAAATAAAAGTTCCTTCTTCATTCTGCTTGACTTGAAGGCCCAGAAAATAGTTAAGTTCTCCCATCATACTCATTTGATATCTTGACTGCATCAGTTTGGTAAACTTCTTACAAAGTCTGTCATTTGTAGAACCAAAAATGATATCATCAACATATATTGGCACCAAAATTAAGTTCTTTCTATGGTTGAGGTAGAACAGTATTTTGTCAATAGTTCCTCTGTTAAATCCACTTTCCAGAAGAAACTGAGCTAAAGTGTCATACCATATTCTTGGAGCTTGCTTAAGGCCATAAAGTGCTTTATCAAGCCTGTAGACATGATATAGAAATTTGGGATCTATAAAGCCTGGAGGTTGTTCAACATATACTTCCTCTCCCAATTCTCCATTAAGAAAAGCACTTTTCACATCCATTTGAAAGACTTTAAACTTCTTGTGAGCAGCATAAGCCAAAAATATCCTTATGGCTTCCAATCTAGCAACTGGTACAAATGTTTCATCATAATCAATTCCCTCCTATTGAGAGTATCCTTTTGCAACCAGCCTTGCTTTGTTCCTTGTAATTATGCCGTCACTGTGAGTTTTGTTTCTGAACACCCATTTTGTACCAAGCACTGATCTATTCCTTGGTCTTGGCACTAGGGTCCAGACTTTATTTCTTTCAAATTCATTTAACTCTTCTTGCATTGCTTGCACCCATTTAGCATCTTGAAGAGCTTCTTCCACTTTCTTTGATTCAGTCTGAGAAAGAAAAGAATGATAAAGACATTTATTTGATGTAGTTGTTCTAGTTCTGACACCTGCATTAGGATTTCCAATAATTAAGTCAGGTGTATGTGCTTAAGTCCACTTCCTTGCAGATGGAAGGTTTTCTCTAGAACTGGATGCTCCCCCATGATCCATGCTATCTCCATCAACATTTTCTGATGCTCCCCCTGAAATTATGCTCTCTGAGTTTGATCCTTCATTATTTGAGTTTCCAGAAATATCAGAACATGAGTTTCCAGAATTATCAGAACTTGGCCCATCAGAACTTGAAGAGCCTGTTGTAGGTTCTGATGCTTCTTGAGATGTGGTTGGTTCTTCAGTATGCTCCCCCCGCACAAGTCCATTTTCCTTAGGCATAGTCACCACAGTTTCAATAACATCAGAGTTTAATCCATCAGAGTTTGTAGTATCAGGATTTACAGAATTAGAATTTAAAACTTCATTTTTGAATCTCAGCTGATCATGTTCATTGAAATCTTCTAGTCCAGTAATCTTCTTATCATCAAAAGAGACATTGATAGATTTCATGACAACCCTTGTTCTTAAATTGTAGACTCTGAAGGCTTTTGAAGAAAGTGGATATCCAACAAAAATTCCTTCATCAGCTTTTAGATCAAATTTGGATAGCTGTTCGGGATGAGTCTTAAGAATAAAACACTTGCATCCAAATACATAAAAATACTTCAGATTTGGCTCCTTTTTCTTCACCATCTCATATGGTGTTTTTTCATGCTTGTTAATGAGTGTTGCATTCTGAGTAAAACAAGCAGTCTGCATAGCTTCAGCCCAAAAGTAGGTTGGCAACTTTGCTTCATCAAGCATAGTTCGTGTAGTTTCAATAAGAGTTCTATTCTTTCTTTCAACAACTCCATTTTGTTGTGGAGTTCCAGGAGCAGAAAATTCCTGCTTTATTCCATGGTCTTTGCAGAACTCTTCCATAATCAAATTCTTGAACTCAATGCCATCATTACTCCTTATGATCTTCACAGAATCTTTGACCAATTTATCCAGTTGCTTGACATGATCAATCAAGATAGATGCAGTTTCACTTTTTGTGTGCAAGAAATACACCCATGTATATCTGGTGAACTCATCCACTATGACTATAGCATATTTCTTCTTTACAATAGACATGACATTAACTAGACCAAATAGATCAACATGTAGTAGGTGATAAGGCTCAAGAATTGATGATTAAGTCTTGCTCTTGAATGAAGATTTTCTTTGTTTTGCCTTTTGACATGAATCACAAAGGCCATCAGGAGAAAATACTGATTTTGGCAGTCCTCTAACAAGATCTTTCTTGACTAGTTCATTTATATTGTTAAAATTTAAATGATAGAGTTTCTTGTGCCAATCCCAGCTTTCTTCAATTGATGCTCTGCTCAACAGACAGATTACAGAACCATCAGTACTTGTTGAAAGCTTGGCTTCATAAATGTTACCATGCTTATATCCTTTCAGAACAACTTTGCCTGTAGATTTGCTTACAACTTCACAGTGTTCTTCAAAGAAATCCATATGATAACCTCTGTCACATATTTGACTCACACTCAGCAGATTGTGTTTAAGTCCTGAGACCAGAGCTACTTTTTCAATGATGACATTCCCAAGATTGATATTACCATATGCCAGAGTTTTTCCAATATTGCCATCTCCATAAGAAACACCTGGGCCAGCTTTCTCCACAAAGACTGATAGCAAGGCTTTATTTCCAGTCATATATCCTGAATATCCACTGTCCAGAACTAGGATGTTCTTCATGTTGCCCTGCAATCACAAAGACCACTAATGATTAGTTTTAAGGACCCATACTTGCTTGGATCCTTTGGTCTTTTTAAGTTTGTTAACATTTGCAGTGGATTTAGCATCAGAGTTTATGTTAACAGTTTTATTATCAGAATTTGCAATATCAGACTTTGCATCAGAACTTATACTAGAAAGAATAATGCTAACTTTCTTTATAGAAGGTTTTATTTGATAATACTCATAGTACAGACTATGATATTCCTTACAAGTATAAATGGAATGCCATAAACTACCACAATGAAAACAAGGATTTTGTGGCTTATATCTAACAGACTGACTCTTAACTCATGATTTTGAAGGTAAGGAGTTTATATTCTTATTCTTCCTGCAAAAAGAAGCCAGATGGTTAGAATTTCCACAATTATGACATGTTTTTCTAGGAGCATTAGGAACAGGCTTATAATTGTTACTTTTGTTCACACCTTCCTTTCCATTCCTGCTTTTCCTAGGTGGCTTTACCTTGTTTACATTCTTAACATCTTTCAGCTTATGCTTAAGTTGCTTCTTAGTCATTAAGCATATGTTAACTTCAGTTGGCTTATCCTGTTTAGGTTTGTCAGAAGTTACTTTCTCCTTAACTTCTGATTTATCAATATCAAACTTTGCAGTTACAAACTTAATAGGATTTACCTTTGGTTTTTGTTTAACAACTATAGGCTCAGTTTTTACAGTTCTCTTACTGTTCTTATCATCTCCATAACCTAAGCCCTCTTTCCAGTTTCCACTACTAAGAATATCTTGAGTTGATTTACCAGAGTTAGTCCAAGTCCTGATAATCTCTCTTTCCTTTTCTAACTCAGTTTTTAGAGATTCATTCATTTTTAACACTTCATCCCTAACATAAAAGGCATCATCTCTATCTTTCTGAGTTTGATGGAACATGACTAACTCTTTTTCTAAATAATCATTCCTCTCTTTATAAGCAAGATTTTCAGAAGTTAATCTTTCACATATTAAAGTTTGATCTTTATAAGTAATGAGCATGGTCTTAAAATATCTTCTCAACTCAGTAATATCATCAGTATGAAAGGCATAAGTAGTTTGAGGTACCTTTAAGTCAGCAGTATCATAACTGCTATCAGCATTTGCCATCAAGGCATAGTTTTCCTCATCCTCAGAATCTGAAGCATCTGACCAGCTTTTCTTCTTTGTGACAAGAGCCTTGCCTTTATCACTTTTCCCTTTTCTGTAATCTGGAGATATGTGGCCTTTCTCACCACAGTTGTAGAATTTAACATTTGAGTAATCTTCTCTGTCAGACTTTCTTCCTTTGCCTTCAAATTTTCTGAAACCTTTCTTATCAGAACTTGCACCTTTCCTGGAAAACTTATTTCCTCTCCTGAATTTTCTAGTATGCAATCGTTGTGATCCCTTTCACCATAAGAGCACACAGCTTCATCATCTCCTCATCAGGGTCCATCTCAGGTATACTTTCAGTTTCTGAGTCATCATCACTATCAGAACTTGATGACTCAGTATCAGACTTTGTGATGAGAGCCTTTCCCTTGCCTGTCCTTGAGGAAACTTCTTTGGGACTTTCCTCCTCAGCCACAAAGGCAACTGCCCTTGACTTTCTTCCATTCCTCTTTCTTCTTTGTTCCATCTCAAGTTCATGAGTCTTGAGCATCCCATAAATTTCATCAAGAGTTGTTTCATCAAGATTATAGCTGTCTCTTATTATTGTGGCCTTCAAATCCCATCTTTCAGGAAGAGCTAACAGGAATTTAATATTTGAATATTCAATATCATACTCTTTGTTAACTAGTGACAAATCATTCAAGAGTTTGACAAATCTGTCATATAAATCAGTTAATAACTCATCAGGCTTTGATTCAAAGTGCTCATACTCTTGAGTGAGTATCGTCTTCCTGTTCTTCTTGATTGAATCAGTTCCCTGACACCTTGTTTCCAAAGCATCCCATATCTCTTTTGCAGTCTTGTAGTTAATTACCCTGTTTGACATGACATTATCAATGGCACTATGCAGCAAGTGTCTTACCTTTGCATCCTTCACAATCGATGAGATATCTTCAGCAGTGTAATCACTTTTCTCCTTTGGTACAGACTTTGCTGGTGACCTGCAACTTCCACAAAGAGTTTGGTTGGCATATGTGGTCCTTCATAAATCCTGTCGAGATATTCTGGATCTGTAGCTTCCAGAAATATAGCCATCTTCACTCTCCATATAGAATACTCAGAAGGTTTCAACATGGGAACTCTTATAGTCTCATATCGACTATGAGTTATGGTTTTTGGAGGTTCTTCAGTTTTGGTGGGCTTGGTTGGAGTTTCTTCTTCATACATGATTGTTTTTGGATCTTAAATTGTTTTTGTGTTAACATATAGCTCTGATACCACTTGTTAGGTCACACACACTGTAGAAGGGGGTTGAATACAGTATTTAGCACAATCAAATCGAATATAAGAACTTAAGTAACAGAAAATAGATTTTATTCAAAGCAATAAACTCTGTTACAATATGGAACTGTCCTCTCTTAGTGATGAACAAATTATCACGAGAGCTGTTAGAGTTACAAAGAATAATAACTTCAATAATCGTAACACTTATAGTGTAAACTCTATGTCTGTGTTTATATACTACACAGTTACAAGATAATCTTCTAATTGATATGGAATATAATTCTGCTTCCTAAAATATATCAACTAGTTATCTTTTCTTCCAAGTATTCTATTCTTCATAGAATTCCTTCTTCATGCACAATTCTTTCTGTCTTAGTCTCGATCTTCTTTCCTTTCAATCAACCGCCTGCCTTATCTGAAAGTCATCTTAAGTCCTGATATTATCTCCTGATAAATATTTTCTAAACCTTAAGTTCTGATAACTTCAGTTCTGATATCTTAAGTTATGTCTTCAGTATAAGTGTTGATTTCCAGTTAAGTACTGATTTGTCCTGTTAGGTAAGATCTGAAAACTAAACACAAATCATATTACACATGACATTATCAAATATATCTAACAAAGATTGAGTAAGGTGATTTACCAAGAATTTTGTTAATGAGATATCTATTTTGAGTGTAGCATACAATATTAACAGCCTCTTCTCAAAAACTAGTTGGCAACTTTGCATCCTGCAGTATTGTTCTAGCAGCCTCCACCAATATTCTGGTCTTTCTCTCAACTACACCATTTTTTTGAGGTGTCGTAGCTGCTGAGAATTCTTGAAAAATGCCTTTGTCTTTACAGAATTCAGTTAACGTTACATTCCTGAATTTTGTTCCATTGTCACTCCTCAATCTTTTCACACAATTTTGATCTTCAGCCTGCTTTTCAATCTTCTTGATATGCTCAATTATGATGTGTGGAGTCTCATCTTTAGAGTACATAAATTCTACCCATATGTACCTTGAGTAGTCATCCACCATCACAAGTGCATATCTTTTTCTTGAAATTGAGTGGACATTTACTGGTCCAAATAAGTCCATGTAAATAAGTTGCAAAGGTGCACTAATAGAATTAACAGTTTTACTCTTGTTACTTGATCTTTTCATTTTTCCTTTTTGATAGGCATCACAAACTTCATCTTGAGCAAATTCCAGATTAGGCATGTCTCTTACCAAATCCTTTTTAACTAGAGTATTGATTGCTTTAAAATTCAAATATTACATCTTTTTATGCCATAGTTTTCTTTGCTCTACATATGCCTTGGTGTAGAAGCAACAAATTCCATCCTCATTTGCTGAGTCCAAGTCTGCAATAAATAAGCTTCCTTTCCTTGCTCTTTTCAGAGCAACTTCACCAGTTTTCTTGCTGATAAAAGGGCATTCTTCTTTGCTGAATAAAAATTTAAAACCTTTATCTGTAAATTGGTTGACACTGAGAAGATTCACTTCAAGACCAGCTACCAGTGCTACATCATCAATGATAACATTTCCAGAAATCAATTTGCCATATCCCATTGTGAAGCCTTTTATATTATTATCAAAAGTCACCAATGGGCCAACCTTCTCCTCAAACTGTGATAACAGGGCCATATCACCTGTCATATGTTTTGAGCATCCACTATCTATAATCCATATGACTTTCTTCTTTTTTTCCCTACACACAATGAGTTTAAGTGTGTTTAGCAACCCAAGCAGTGTTGGGTACTTTCTTCTTTTTAACAGAGTGAGCAGAATCAAAATGAGTTGTTTCAGATAAAATAGAATTTATTGACTGTTGAGCATTTTCCCTTTTTGATGTAGACCCAATATTTACTTCTTTAAGGTCTACTTTCAGTTTTTGGTAACTTTTCATCACTTTCAGGTTACAAGGGATGCAATCAAACTTGTCACAGAATGAGTAGGGATCATTTGCGCGTCATTGTACTTGCATGCTCCTTCTACTGGCTTGCTAACAACCTTTTTGCAAAGGTGAGTTAGGTGATTCACAGGCCACATTTTTTACATTGTTTCCTTAGAGCATCTGTAATATAAGCAAAATTGTTGCTTTTTTTATCCCTATCTTGCCATTTCTAATTTTATTTTTCTTTCTTGCATCTCCAGTTTTCATTTCCTTAACAGGAGTCTTGCAATCTTGGTTGACCATGGGCTTCTTTTCATATTTGGAAGTTGAAGTTGTTTCTGCATTTTTCTTCCCATTATCTTCATCAGCAATTTCTTGCTTAATGATCAACTCTTCTTCACTGAAATCTATCTCACATGCTTTGAACATAGGTGAATCAACCTTTTTCAGCAAAGCTGGAACATCTTCATTTTCTGTTGCTTTTCCTTTTCCACCTATATCTTTCTTCGTTTTTCAAAGCATCATAATCAAGACCAATAGCTATGTTAGCACATGACTTGTTCTTCTCATGGTATTATCCAACCAACTCAGATGCATTCCTGAAGGATTTCAACTTAACTTCATTCTTTTCAATCTTCTCTCTTAACACAACTAAAATCTCATTTGAACACTTCAACTTATTTTTCAAATATTCATTTTCTTGCTTGATTGACTCAAGCTCCACAAGCAGTAGATCCATCTTTTGCTTCTCACTCTCAAGTTTCTCATTAGCTTTTGTTAGCCTACTGACTTCCTCAGTAGCAGCAAGTAGGCTAGTATGTATATGGAATATTTCCACACTTATCTTTTCCATAGTCTCCTTATATTGGCTAGCATTTAAATAAATGGTGGTTAGAGTTGGTACTTTTGATTTTGAATTGGATGCTTCTCCATGCTCAAAATCCATTAGTGCATAGTTTCCAACTTCTTCATCTTCATCATCAACATCAGTGTCATCCCAACTCTTTCCTTCTACAATATAAGCTTTTCCAGACTATTTTTTCAAGAGAGCTTCATACTTTGCTTCCAGTTCAAGATATGCCTTGTCTTTCTTCACCTTTTTAGGCTTTCTACATTCAGTCGCAAAGTGATCCAACTCATCACAGTTGAAGCACCTTATCTTAAATCTGTCCACAGATCCTGTTTTGTAGCCACCTTTGCTAACTGAATTGTACTGAGTCTTTGGTTTCCAATTATTGCTGTTGGAGGATTATCCTTTGCTCTTGAAGAACCTTGGCTTCTTGACTCTTATGTGGGAAAATTTTCTAGCCAAGTAGGTTATGGATTGGTCCATTTCATCAAGCTGATCCAGGGTATAATATTCATCATCTTCCTCTAGCTCTAATACAACTTGCTTTTGAGGTCCTTTATTCTGTTGTTCCATAGCTTGAACAACTAAAATTTGATCATCTTGCTCATCTTCACTTTCTTCTCTGTCATTTACAATTAAAGCACTTGAACCATCAACAACGTGTCCATGATGTGATTTTAATGACTTTCTTTGCAGCATCTCAAGTTTATAGGTTTTCAAGATTTCATATAGAACTTCCAAAGTCATTATGCTCAAATTTCTTCCCTCTAATCTAATTATCCCAATTTAATCTAATTACACTTCTATATATTTAGGTGTTACAATACAAAATGCAAACTTAGATTATCATACAACTTACTTAGGATTGTCTATTTGACTTAGTCTTGTTATTGTACAGGCATGTCTTGCACAACATCTAATTCTGTAATTTGGCTTAAATTTAACACTATTTTTTTTCGCTTCCTCTTCTACGCTTGATATCTCCATCATATCAACCAATCTGCAAGTCCAATAAAACACACTTTGTAGTTAATTATACTCTAAAAAAAGGGTCTACGACCATGCCATTACTTTTAATTCAAAATTTCCACACTGTAGTGATCTAGCTGGACATATACTCTGGTTGCAGGATAATTTGTGAGCTGAGGCTTTCCTGTGTAAAAAAATGAAGACTCTAATTTCAGGTTTATGCATCACTTATATGTACATATGCATATGAAGACAAATATATATCATATAATATATAACTGGCGACCATAAAGGCCTATCTGCATTTTGACCTTCAAATAAGTAACCTTTGTGCATGCAACTATGACTATAAAATCACCGCCAGGAGCCTTATCTAAAGCTTTTTCAACATCAACCATAAATTTGTCGAAGAGTGTTACATTCACGGTGTGCCTAATAAACATTCAACGAAAAGGTGCAACCTAACTTATTTACAAATACAGAACCAGCTTCAATAACAATTTTATTGAACATACCTTTCATCAAGCAAGTCGAATTTAAGCTTAACCTTTTCAAGGTCATTCTTAACAGTGCATACAATTTGGCACCTATTTTTCAGCACATCAACCATGTCTACATTGCACACGACGGAATAAAATAATAAAATAACATAAGTTTGTTATCGAACCATGGATCAGTTTTTTCTATCACATAATAAAAAAAATGTCAGTGCATAAAGCCTATTCGAGAAGAAATCATAACGGGGCTGTCTAAGGTACTATACCTACTAAGAAGCGATGGCCTTTTTCTATATCCTCCTTAATATTTTCACAACATTTGGCATTAGCGTAAGCATGGATTTATTGGTTCTGTAATATAATTTTTTTATTAGACGATAGAAACATTATAGATTGTACAAATTAAAGACCAAAAAGCTGACAAACATACATAATCATCAATCAGTAACATATTTAACCCCCAAAATTCATGAGTTTCTCTATTCATTTCTTTCCAAACAGCTTGTGCTCTAACACGACAAATCCAGTAATATTAAAGAGTCGTACTTATTTAGCTTCATTCTTCTTGCTGGCATGGAACTGCAAAACTTATGATATTAGTAGTTATAACTTAAAAACAATGATAAAAAAGAGAAGTATGAGAGGTAGGTCATAATTACTCTGGTCTGTGGTTTGTAGGCGGAGGAGGATGCAATATGTTCTTTACTACACTCGATTAGGGTAAACTAACTTTAACAAAGACATTACAATGATGTACCCAAATCCGCTACCTCACACGTGCAACTTACCCTCTATGTGTGCGTTGGTACAAAAAAAGGAAAAAAGATTGTGAATTTTTATATTTAGTTGTTTTTTTACACTATCAGTCACAAAGATCAATAACACCTATCGTAATTTTTATTTTAAAATAAAAACTTATGCATCATATTTATAAGTTAAAATACATATAATCTTATATCTTATTTTATTTGATGCAATGAATAATATATTAATTGATTAACTGGATGCGGAAAAATAAATAAGTTGTTTCACTGGTCACTACCAGACAAAGGTGCTTAGTTAATAGTTGTTACGCAACTTCAAAGCCTGGGTAAAAAATAGTATAAATTTGCACAACCGACAATACGATAATGGATAATAGACAAAATATAATAATTCCAGTGTTCGGGCAAAAAAAGCATAATACAAATGTAATAATTGTATAAATTATCGGTATTTAGTAAATTCTAAAAAACTGCACTTCAGTATCAACCCTTGTCAAAAATAATGGCCAAAGATGCTTGCAGTGGATATGCACAATTGAGTTAGTAGAACTTAAATTATATATTTTAATTGCCTAGATAAGTGAAGCACGTGGTACATGATAGAGGAAGTGATATTTCAAAATAATTTAGCCCCTGCTCTTCCTTCTTATCAACTCACAGAGTTTGATTGACAGGCTAGTACAAAAAGTGATAAAAAAAATGCAAAAACATAAAAATTCAACGTAAATACTTAGAATCCATTACAAACCAAGATAATTGCATAAAGGAAGTAATAAAAAGTACTGCTTGTAAATGACAAAGAAGACGTTTTCATCCCTACAAATAAAGTCTTGCAAACCCTTCAAAGACCTTCAAATTTTATTCACCTCCCAGAACTTGAAAATTGCATGAAGGCATGACTTACTTACACCACATGAACTCTAATAGAAAAGCATTTAAAAATGGTAAACAATGATGGTACCTATTTCGCAAGTTATCAACCCTGCAGCAATTTGAATTGATATCAAGGATGGTACAGAAGTGATTAGATAATGATTTCTCGCCTTTGTAAGGATTACAAACAATTTTGCAAATGGACATTATCAAATAACAGGGTGCTCGGTTGCTTAATAGAACATTTGCTCAAAAGATAGAGCAATCTCATCCCACAGACGGACTTTGACATCAATGCTACAATATGATGCACAAATTAATGTATCTTCAATTACAACGCATATTACAAAAAAAATTAGACTTAAAAAAATTTAAAACTCACATCAGGTCAGAGAATTCAAAATCTAGGTAACACTGGACTACATTGTTTCGATTTGTAAGATATTTCATGGCTTTGATTTCACTCACGACTCCAACAACATCTAATAAATAAACATAATATTAAAATAATTAAAACAAAGTTAAATCAGAGAGGCATGATCCCCAATAATGAATGTTTAAATTTTCAACTCACCGATGAGGAAACTCTCACAATCCTCAAAATCTTGAATCGATTTGAGGTTGGTAAATTAATAAATTTGTTCGGGTATCAAGCCCTAAGAGTCAGGAATAGGTATGATAACAGTGGATGGGGTGAGCATCATGTGCTTATCGGCATCAAAACATTTATACTTACCTATAAAATGTTGAACAATAAGTTACGAATTATGTAGTTTTTTCCGAACGAAAGCTTTTCAGGGATATGAGGCACAATATCAGAAGTAATCCATACATACATCCTTGTGCTCTACAAACGGTAAGCATATTATAAGATGAAATGAACAGAAATATTGAAAAACCTGGAATAAGTAATGAAACTTTGTAGCATGGAAATCAAACTTACACTCTCGCCCATTCCTATTATATGTACTCCATTAGCTTCCTGTACAGGTTCTGTCCATTTTCTTGCAACATGTACCATGACCGTCCTATCATATTTCTCATTGACCTGTAGATCCATGAGGCAGTCAAACTCCGTCTCCACACCTCCTAGTTCTAATCTTGCTTTTATGCTAATAAAAAAATGTAGTGCTAACTGACAGGAGAGAGGTGAGCAATAATAGAAGTGTACAGTAGGAAGCTTTCATGAGTAAGTTTGCGTGTAATGTATCTTTTTACTTATCTCACTCCTTATTATAAAAATAAACTAATATATGGAAATCTGCACTTTTTTCAAAATATATAACAAATTATAATTATATTAAAGTCTCATACATCAACAATAGCCAACTTTTACAGGCACAGAAAAAACATTATTGTCTGGCTCTAAACGTTCATCTCATATAAAAGCATCCCTTAAATATGGCCAACATACATGAATGACTACGCAAAGTAATTACTAGAAGGCTTGTTCACCATCAGTTTTTTTTTAATATTTTAGAAATACTCTTCATGCCCCAACCCTGGATTCAGTGCATCTTTAGTCCTTAGTGTCACCTGAGCATGGTGCAGCAGAAACTGCACTCCTTAATAACCTACCATTGATTTAAACTACACGGGCATATTTAATTCAGAAAGTAATTCGTGGATCCTCCTCAGCATAATATGAGAAATCACAATACAGGCCCCTTCTAGGCTGTAAAACTGGCAGTTGCAAGCATCAAGGCGTGGAAGCCTTTTTCCAAGTCCTATTATTCCAAAAAGCCCTGTTGAACCGAATAGTCCTTTACAACATAATTTATGGTATTTACAATCACATTCAGAAATTGTAGCAACCAAATACTATGAAAAACAAAAATTATGGCTTAAATATTCTTTCATTCCAACACATAGACATATTTATATATACATCTAATTTTGTTAACTATCCAAAAATGTTACATCAAAAGGCTGCATAAAATCTAATAATAACCATTTAACACACGAGGTAAATTGTAAAATACCTCTTTGTACACAACATTGTGTGTTACATTCTTCGGATGGTCATTTTCATCATCATCTTCAAACCGCTAGGCGACGTAACCCTACTAACAGCCACGTAAAATTGTCCATGCGAAAAAACTAACTTATGCAAATAAAGACCAACAGTGTTAAAAGATTGGCCCTGATACTTGTTGTTAGTCATGGCATAGCAGAGCTGTAATGGTATTTGTTTGTGAATTAACTTAAATGCCAGCTTACTATCACTCGGATATAATTCCATACGCGGAATGAAATCTTTAGTACCTATAAAAGCTCTGCATATTACTTCGCACTCAACACAATATTTGAGATATTGCTTAACAATCATCTGCATTCCGTTGCACAAACCCAATATTTGGTTCAAATTCCTTATTAACATTACTACTACACCAACTTTCAGTTTCATTTCATGGAGAGGCAACCCAGGTAAGCTAACTGAATTTAGATACTCCACAGGAAAAGCAACGTTAAGTTCCTGCTGAGTGCCACCGAAATCCTCTACAACATCAAGACTAACATAAGAAAATATTTCACCGGGCAGCCTGTCCACTATTATAGAGTTAAGTTGACCCACTGTCTGGTTTGTGGGTGTCAAAATGGCACGCTCCCGCAAGTAAAAAGCTTTCGATCTATTTCCTTCAAAATTAGGATAAGTACTTGATATCATATTTTGTACAAAAATTTTATTCTGAACATCACAAAACATTTCAGGAATTAAAATTTCATCATCAGCTAGGCTGATTAAATTGTCCCCATCATGCGACATTGTACCCTCTCCTATATGACGCATTCACCTCGAAAAATTCTGTAGTTGTTGCATTTCATCACTGGAAGCAGCATCATTCAGCCTCATGTTCTGTTTCAAGTCAAAATATGTCATAATATCCCACATGCGTGTCCTAGTTATGCAGGAGGAAACAACCTCAGCACGATTACCAAGTGATATAACAGGTAAAATTTGGCGGAAATCTCTTTTAAGAATAATAATCACTCCACCAAAAAGAATATATGCCTTCATTAAATGAACAGACTTTATGATATCCCTCAATGAACAGTCCAAACATTTGAAGGCATACCTATGTTGCATCGGCGCCTCATCCCAGATAATTAGTTTACTGTATTTAATAAGTTGAGCCATGTTAGAGTCTTGAGATATATTGCATATTCAAAACTCATCCAGAACAATTAAAATTTTGAAACGGGAGTGCGCGGTCCGGCCACCAGGCATTAAAGTGGCTGTAATTCCAGACGTGGCAATAGGAAGCACAATTCTGCCTTTTGACCTCAATATGTATATAAGTGTTCAATACATAATGCTGAGGGATCTCATCATAAGTGTAATTTCTGGCAAAGTGATCAACTGTATTCAATACAAAAAAGGTTTCCAGCTTGCTCGAACAGTGTATTTCCAGGGCAGCCACCTTTGCCAATGACCCATTTTCTCTGAAGGTATAATTTTTCTGGTTTGGAAAATGAAATGGAAGACGTTCCACAGAGATGGTCCGATAATGAATAGGAAAACCAAAAAATTTCCAGGCAGATTCAGCATCACATAAGTAATGATCATAAAAAAGGAGTTAATCTCATCAACAACATCATCACTCTGATCATCGTTCCTCTTTTTTTATTTTTATTCATTTGAACAGTGGCTCAGTCATGCCCTTTAAAGAAATATTTAAACAAATATTTAAGACTACGCGCATGACAGCGAATTTCCACATTTATATGATATTGATACTTGACCAACAAATCATGGTTGTATGGAACAACCCATTGATTGTGAAGATCTGCATTACGAACATTAACAAAACTATGTTTCCTGCATCGCATATAGATAGGAAAACAACTGGAATCAAATGTTGTGCTATCACAGTACCTATCAACAAAGACACATAAGCATTCAAATTAAGGACACAACTAACAGCAATACCATGTGTAATATCCGGGACATAGCGTGTTAAATATATTTGTGATGTCATGAACTTAATATCAGGACTTACTGGAAATCAGGACTTACTGAAGTCAGAACTTATGTCAGAACTGAAGGCCATCAGGATTTATATCAGGACTTAAGTGCGGGTACTTCAGATAAGGAATGCGGCTGATTTACAGGAGAGGATCTGGACTAAAACAAAAGAAGATATGCATGAAGAGTTGGACAGCTATAAGACTTGTAGAAGATAATATCTGATTGATATATTTTAGGAGACAGAATTATATTCCATATCAAGTAGAAGATATCATGTAACTATGTACTATATAAACACAGCTTAGGGTTTACACTATAAGTGTTATTATTAATGAGAACATTATTCATTATAACCTAGCAGCTCTTAGTGATATTGTTCATCACTGAGAGAGAACAACTGTTCTATTGTAACAAAGTTTATTATATTGAATATACTTGATTACTGTTACATACTTGTGTTCTAAATCAATTTGATTGTATAAACACTATATTCAACCTCCTTCTATAGTGTTGTGTGACCTAACAAGTGGTATCAGAGCTCCTCTGTTGATATACAAATAGTGAGATCTAGTTTACAATCATGTCTGAAGAAACACAAACTCCACCTAATCCCACCAAAACTCAAGATACTCAAAACAATCAAACCCACAGTCGATATAAAACCATTAGGGTTCCCATACTGAGAGCATCCGAGTATCCTATATGGAAGGTAAAGATGGCTATATTTGTAGAAGCTACAGATCCAGAATACCTTGATGAATTAATGATTGACCATATAAGCCTACCAAGCTTTCTGTTACAGTTGCTGATCAACCATCAAAGATGATACCAAAGGAGAAAGGTGATAACATAGCTGAAGACATCTCATCTATTTCCAATGATGAAAGGGTAATGCATCTGCTGCATAGTGCAATTGACAATGTCATGTCAAACAGGGTAATTGGATGCAAGACTGCAAAAGAGATATAGGATGCTTTGGAGACAAGATTCCAGGGAACTGAAGCAATCAAAAAGAACAGGTTGACTATACTCACACAGGAGTATGAGCATTTTGACTCAAAAGCTGATGAGTCATTAACTGATTTATATGACAGGTTTGCCAAACTCTTGAATGATCTGTCACTAGTGGACAAGGAATATGATCTTGAAGATTCAAATCTAAAATTCCTTTTAGCTCTTCCTAAAAATTAGGATTTGAAGTCTACTACCATAAGAGACAACTATGACCTTACTGAAACTACTCTTGATGAAATTTATGGTATGCTCAAGACTCATGAACTTGAGATGGATCAAAGGAGCAAAAGGCATGGAAGAAAGTCAAAGACAGTTGCACTTAAAGCTGAGGAGGAATCTCCTAAAGTGGTTGTCTCAAAGAGGGGCAAAGGAAAGGCTCTCATCATACAGTCTGATTCAGAGTCATCAGATTCTGATGATGATGATTCAGAATCTGAAAATTTATCTGAAGTGGATGTTGATGCAGAGATGATGCAACTGTGTGCTCTTATGGTGAAGGGTATCACAAAGATAGCAAACAAGAAATTCAGAAAGGGCAAGAAGTTTTCTAGGAAAGGTAGAAGTTCTGAAAAGAAAGGGTTCAGAAAGTCTGAAGGCAAAGGAGGAAAGTTCGACAGAGGAGACAACTCAAATGTCAAATGCTACAATTATGGTGAAAGAGGCCACATCTCTCCTGACTGAAAGAAAGGAAAGGGTGATAAAGGCCAGGCACTTATCACAAAGAAGAAAAACTGGGCAGACAATTCAGATTCTGAAGATGGGGTGAACTATGCCTTAATGGCAAATGCTGATAGCAGTTCTGATGCTACTGAATTGAAGGTACCTCATTCAACTCTTGCTTTTCATACTGATGATATTTCTGAGCTAAGATTATATCTTAAAACCATGTTCATTAGTTTTAGAGATCAGACTTTAACAAATGAAAGATTAACATCTGAAAGTCTTGCTCTTAAAAACAGAAGTGACTAAGAAGTGTTAGTTATATTTCATCAAACTCAGAAAGAAAGAGATGAGGCTTTGTATGTTAGAGATGAAGTGCTAAAACTGAATAAATCTCTTAAATCTTAATTGGAAAAGGAAATGGAGAAAATCAAAACTTGGACTAACTCTGGAAGAACAACTCAGAAAATCTTAGAAAATGGAAATTGGAAAGACGGACTAGGTTATCTAGATGATAAAGAAGAAAAGGAAATTATGTCATCTAAACCAAACCTTACGAAGAAAGCTGAAAAACCTAAAATTAATCATGTTAAATTTGTAGCAAAAATTGTTGTGTCTGATTCTAAAAAGATGAAAGACTCTAAGACAGAAGTCAAAAAAAAGTCAACTTCTAACAAATTAAGACAGGACAAACCAGCTTCAGTAAACATAGATTTAATGACAAAGAAGCAGCTTAAGCATAAGCTGAAAGAGGTTAGAAATGTAAACAAGGTCAAGAAAGCTAGGAAAAATAGGAATGGAAAGGAAGGTGTGAATAAAAGCAATAATTATATGCCTATTCCTAATGCTCTTATAAAGAAATGCTATAATTGTGGAAACTCTAACCATCTTGCTTCTTTTTGTAGAAAAAATAAAGATATAAACTCTTTACCTCCTAGATCAGGAGTTAAGAGTCAGTCTGTTAGGTTTAAACCACAAAATCCTTGTTTTCATTGTGGTAATTTATGGCATTCTATTTATACTTGTAAGGAATATCATAGTTTGTACTATGAATATTATCAAATAAAACATTCTTTAAAGAAAGTTAGTGTAATTCCTTCTAGTGTAAATTCTAATGCAAAGTCTGATATAAAGTCTGATAAAAAGCATGTTAGCATAAACTCTGAAACTAAATCCGCTACAAATGCTAACAAACTTAAAAAGGCCTAAGGATCCAAGCAAGTTTGGATCCTTAAAACTAACCAGTAGTGGTCTTTGTGATTGCAGGGCAACAGGAAAAACATCCCAGTTCTGGACAGTGGATGTTCTGGACATATGACTGGAAGTAAAGCCCTGATATCAGACTTTGTGGAGAAAGCTGGCCCAGGAGTTTTTTATGGAGATGGCAACATGGGAAAGACTCTGGGATATGGCAATATCAATCTTGGGAATGTCATAATTGAATCAGTAGCTCTTGTCTCAGGACTTAAACATAATCTTCTAAGTGTGAGTCAAATCTGTGACAGAGGTTATCATGTGGATTTCCTTGAAGAACACTGTGAAGTTGTAAGTAATTCTATAGGTAAAGTGGTTCTGAAAGGTTACAGGCATGGTAACATATATGAAGCCAGGCTTTCAACAAACTCTGATGGTTCTGCAATCTGTTTGTTAAGCAGGGCATCAATTGAAGAAAGCTGGAATTGGCACAAGAGACTCTCTCATTTAAATTTCAATAACATAAATGAGCTAGTAAAGAAAGATCTTGTGAGAGGACTGCCAAAATCAGTATTTGCTCCTGATAGTCTTTGTGATTCATGTCAAATGGCAAAATAAAGAAAATCTTCATTCAAGAGCAAAACTGAATCCTCAATTCTTGAGCCTTATCACTTACTGCATGTTGATCTATTTGGTCCAGTCAATGTCATGTCCATTTCAAAGAAGAAATATGTTATGGTTATAGTGGATGAGTTCACAAGATACACTTGGGTGTATTTCTTGCACAAGAAGAATGAAACTGCATCTACTCTAACTGATTATGCCAGACAGCAGGATAAATTAGTCAAAGATTCTGTTAAAATAATAAGAAGTGATAATGGCACTGAGTTCAAGAATTCAATCATGGAAGAGTTCTGCAAAGAGCATGAAATAAAGCAGGAATTTATGCACCTGGAACTCCACAGCAGAATGGAGTTGTAGAAACAAAGAACATGACTCTTATTGAAGCTGTACGAACTATGCTTGATGAAGCAAAGCTACCAACCTACTTTTGGGCTGAAGTTGTGGAGACTGCTTGTTTTACACAGAATGCTACACTAATAAACAAGCATGGAAAAACACCATATGAGATGGTGAAGAAAAAGAAGCCAAATCTGAAATACTTTCATGTATTTGGATGCAAGTGTTTTGTTCTTAAGACTCATCCTGAACAGCTATTAAAATTTGATCTAAAAGATGATGAAGGAATTTTTGTTGGATATCCACTTTCCACAAGAGCCTTCAGAGTCTACAATTTAAGAACAAGGGTTGCCATGGAATCTATCAATATATCTTTTGATGATAAAAATATTACTGGACTTGAAGATTTCAATGATCATAATCAGCTGAGATTTGAAAATGAAGATGTAAATTCTGATTCTGTATATTCTAATGACCTAAATCCTGATCCTATAAGTTCTGACGGGTTAAATTCTGATTTCATTGAAACTGTGGTAACTACTCCAAGGGAAAATGCACCTATTCAGGGGGAGCAATCTAATGATCCTACCACATCTCAAGACTCTCAAGAAGCATCAGAACCAGTCACTGGCTCTTCAAGTTCTGATTCATCAAGTTCTGATGAGCCAAATTCTGATAATTCTGGAAACTCTGATTCTTTAATTCCTGAAGGATCCAACTCAAATTCTGGAATTTCAGAGAGCATAACTTCAGGGGGAGCATCAGAAAATACTGATGGAGACAACATGCATCATGGGGGAGGATCCAGTTCTAGAGATCAACTTCCATCTGCAAGGAAGTGGACTAAATCACATACACCTGACTTAATAATTGGAGATCCTGAAGCAGGTGTCAGAACTAGAACAGCAACATCAAATGAATGTCTCTATCATTCTTTTATATCTCAGACTAAACCAAAGAAAGTGGAAGAAGCTCTTCAAGATGCTAATTGGGTGCAAGCAATACAGGAAGAGTTAAATGAATTTGAAAGAAATAAAGTCTGGACCCTAGTGCCAAGACCAAAGGATAGATCCATTGTTGGTACAAAATGGGTGTTCAGAAACAAAACTGACAGTGATGGCATAATTACAAGAAACAAAGCAAGGCTGGTTGCTAAAGGTTACTCTCAACAGGAGGGTATTTACTATGATGAAACATTTTTTCCAGTTGCTAGATTGGAAGCCATAAGAATCTTTTTGGCTTATGCTGCTCACAAGAAGTTCAAAGTCTTTCAAATGGATGTGAAAAGTGCTTTTCTCAATGGAGAATTAGAAGAAGAGGTATATGTTAAACAACCTCCAGGTTTTTAGACCTAAAATTTCCAAATCATGTCTACAGGCTTGACAAAGTACTTTATGGCCTTAAGCAAGCTCCAAGAGCTTGGTATGAGACTTTAGCTCAATTCCTTCTAGAAAGTGGATTTACCAGAGGCATAATTGATAAAACTCTGTTCTCCCTCAACCATGGAAAGGACTTACTTTTGGTACAGATATATGTTGATGATATCATCTTTGGCTCTACAAATACAAAACTTTGTAAAAGATTTTCCAAGTTAATGTAGTCAAGATATCAAATAAGTATGATGGGAGAGTTGAACTATTTTCTAAGACCTCAAGTCAAGCAAACTGAAGAAGGTACTTTCATACATCAATCCAAGTACACCAGAAATTTACTCAAGAAATTTGGAATGCAAGACAGTTCAACTGCATCAACTTCCATGGCCACTGCCACCAAGTTAGATAAAGATACTGGAGTATTAGTAGATATTACTAACTACAGAGGTATAATTAGCTCACTTCTATATTTGACTGCAAGTAGACCTGATATCATGTATGCTACTTGTCCTTGTGCAAGATTTCAGGCTGATCCAAGAGAACCTCATCTAATAGCTGTGAAAAGAATTTTCAAGTACCTCAAGGGTACAGCTGATCTATGATTGTGGTATCCTAGAAAATCAAAATTTTAAGCTAATAGGTTACTCAGATGCAGATTTTGCAAGATGCAAAATAGACAGGAAAAACACCAGTGGAAGCTGCCAATTTCTTGGAGGCAGATTGGTTTCTTGGTTTAGCAAGAAACAAAAATCAATTTCCACATCAACTGCAGAAG
This sequence comes from Apium graveolens, assembly GCF_009905375.1. NCBI lineage: Eukaryota > Viridiplantae > Streptophyta > Magnoliopsida > Apiales > Apiaceae > Apium > Apium graveolens. The sequence goes on from NC_133650.1 coordinate 68,589,031, forward strand.
CAAAATATATTGCTGCAGGAAACTGCTGTGCACAGATTCTTTGGATGAAGAATCAGCTATTGGACTATGGGTTAGAATTTTCTAAAATACCCATTTGCTGTGATATTCAAAGTGATATTGCTATGATAGGTAATCCAGTTCAACACTCAATGAGAAAGCACATCAGCATTAGGTACTATTTCATAAGGGAACATGTGATGGAAGGTACAATGGAATTGCATTTTGTCCCAACAGATCAACAACTAGCAGATATCTTCACAAAACCACTATGTGAAGCTACTTTTACAAGACTGGTAAATGAACTTGGAATGGTTTCAGGTTCTTTCTCAAAATCTGTTTAGTTTGTGTTCTCATACATCAGACTTTATTTTCAGTGTTTACAGATTGTCTTATCTCCATGTAATTTATGCTTAAATCGTAACATATTAAATACTGATTGTTATCTGATGTGATTCTATAAACTTTGAAAGTGTTTTGAATGTTGTGTGACTATTCACTCCAATGAGCATTATTTGTTAGATGCTGACTTAGTAGTCTTTAACAAACTGTGTATCACATGTTTGAATTAGTTGTTTATGTGGAAATCCATAACACAAGCAAACTCTGATTTTGATCTTAGTCAAATTTACTTTGTGTATCTTACTACTAAGTCACAAACTAGATTATTGTTTTTTATCTGTCAAATTCTGATGTCATTAAATCTTAAGGATGAACTACATGCTTGATAAGCCTCACTTATCTGAAGAAAATAAAAGAAAAGAAAAATTGAAAATAGGTACTCCTTTGAGATCTAGAGTACATATGTGAAAGGGAAGACCCAAGTGCATTGCTGGTATTAAGTAATATCCATTAGAAAAGCAAAATAATTTTTCTTGGTGACTTTTCACATTCTCTAATTATTGGAGAAATATTCTGATAACAGCATAAATTCTGATAGCAGTTGTGACTCATTTACACTGAGAAGCCACTGTAAAAAGAATGTCAAAAGATGCATAAAATGAGCACAAACAGTTGAGTTGGACTCTTGCATAAATTTAATCTATAGTAGACTTCAAAATTAAAGATAGATTTTAAGCATTTTTCTCAGTTATGCCTTATTTCTAAGATATCTGAAGTTTATCAGACTTTAATCTTTATCTGATCATTTACATATGCAAACACTCTCTCTCCATATGAATGATGAAAATTATTGTGGTGATTAAGTTGTTTCTGACAAAAAGTTAAGTATTATTTGTATAAATTATGAGGACAAGTTCTGATGAAAGTTCTGATGATTAAACTCTGAAGAAGCTAGTCAGTATTTGTGTGAAGAATCACAGAAATAGTCATTCACTTTTTGAGTACAGAAGCCATGTTCTGATGACTGTTAAATTTTGATAATAGTCAAGTTCTGATGCAAATCCTTATGGAAACTCTGATGCTTACATGGCCTTATTTAATTACTGGATGTATTTTTAGTATTTATTGTAACGGTTATATTTTGTCAGAAAATAATTAAGTGAGATAAAAATAGTTATAATCATTTGGTTAATGGGTTGCGTGTTTGTTTTGGTAACAGCATGTGAGCAATAATTACTGCACATTAATTGTGCCCACTCATTACTGTTTTGATTGTTTCCATGCTGCCAGGTGTAAAAAGTCTGTTCTGCTTCACAAAAATAGCCGTTGTCATGTGGAGTGTATAAATAAGAGATTTAAAAGATTTTACAATATTTTACCTACTATTCTTATTTTCTAATCTCTCTTATTCTCTCTCACTCTCTAATATTCTCTGAAGCTATTTCTTACAGGCATCTTATCAAACACCTTTCGTACACACAACTTTTCACTTAATTTCTTACAGATATGGCACCTAAGGATCTTATCTATGATGGATCCAAGTTTGTTCCTAACAACTACTTGGCTATTCTCAACAAGGACGAGGCTCCTTCTGAACTTCACTTCATTCAAGACTTTCTTGCTCGAATTGAAATTGGGTATGCTCTGACCCAACCACAGCTTCTTTCCGGCAAACAGATACTGAAGTTTTGGAGGAGTGGAGTTTATGATGATGGTGGTGAAGCTGGATGATCAAGCATTATCTTCACAATAGGGGAAGATGAGCATCTGGTTACCTTGTCTATTGTAAGACAAGCATTGCATCTGCCAGAAAACTGTTCTTACAGTTCACAAGTTGGAGAGTCATCTCTTTAAAATATGATGGCAACTTTAGGCTATGAGAAATCTGTGTCCAAGCTGGTACAATTGAAAAGGCCCCACATCATGAGGGAGTGGAGTTTCTTTTTCAATTGCATCACCAAAGCCTTTGCCAACAAGTACTCTAACTTTAATGTTATACCAATCATGAGTCAGCAAATTGGGTATGCTCTTCTTCATCAAACCCATTTTGATTATGCTAGTGCTATGCTAGGTTTTATAGGTGATAAGATGAAAGAAGATAGCAACATTGTAACGGCCTCAACCCCGGGTTAGGAGTTGACGTCACTAACAAAATGAAACTATAATTATAAGACAACTACTTACTTTATTTCAATATAAACAACTCTTCCACAAGACCTTTTCCAGGTTCAAGTATAACTTAGGTTACACACTTATTACAAACCATCTTATTAAAAACAACCTGCCATCTGTGACTATTATTCTATAGCAACTCACAGACCACACTTCCCAGACACAACCTATTCAGAGGAGCTCGACACAGGAGGAGTTGGAAACTGGCCCTTAGCAAAACAACAACATCCCCTAAGCATCTGCAATGCGAAAATATACAAACACATTTGCAAGAGTGAGCGATCAACCGCTCAGCAGTACCACTATATGATTACTAACTAAAACAGTTTATAATAAACAATTGTAGGAACAGAAATTACAACTTGATAGTGGAAAACAAGTAAAACAAGTGTAAATAGATAAAAACTGATAAACTGTTGAAACTGGATCTTTAATAGCTAGCATGCTCTCTAAACATTTTATTAATAGTGATGTGTAAATAGCAGGATTAAATTTAGCATGCTACTTACATTTCCAAATCATTTGTCCCATCGCAGGACCTATAAAACTAATTGTTCCTTTACGGGAACCATAAAACTTGTCCCTTTCCGGGAACCTCAAAATCGCTTGCTCAGATATACATGCATTGGATGATTCCTGGTGAGACAGCTGATCAGGCTATCATATGAAACTTGTTCCGGAACTCAGAGACTAGCTAGGTCTCTGTCACGCTGGGCTGGTGGTTATAATAGGGTGCGCAACCACTTCGCCTCTTACGCTAACTTCCAGGCCGTTACGGGCCTTCTGCGCACACTCATCCAATTATCTGATCATTTTTATCCAGTTTTCCAATTCACTTACCTATCTCTTGTTAAAACAATTATAACACAGCACATTTTCCCAAAACATTTCCATTTTATTCAAAGCTTAGAGATAGGTATTTTCAGAAGTTACTTTTCCCCCAAAACACAAGTTAATAAAATAATTTGAAACCCAGGGAATACGTAACTTAAATCATTCTGTTCCAGTACGAGAATAAGACAACATTATATTCATATATACTGAACCATAAAGATATGATCAGGGGTACTTGCCTTAATACGCTTTAACACTAATTTCTGACTGGCTTTGCACTGACCGGGATGCTAAGGATTTCAACTGGAATCTACAGGAACCAAAATACCCTAAATTAGACGTCCGAATAAGCTTGACTATCCTTGCTAACAATCTACCCATATGTTAACAAACCCAACTCGTAACATTTTCAATATAATAATACACGTATCAATTAGGGTTCACGTCTTCAAAAGCCGGTTCAGTGCTCGTGTTCGTAATATAGGTATATTTGTCCTTTTACGAAATTAGAGTTATCGGTTTCGAAAAGTATTCCATCGCAACACATAATCAGGTTTTGTACAAAATAGTTACATATAATCGATTGACGTTCCGATAGCCATTGGGTACAGCCTCATATTTCCGTAATTTAATTTTCCGAAAATCGGGCAGCACCCCTTTATTTATCGGACTACCCGTCGAACATCCCGACATCCAAACAAACACAACTACAATCAATCGCAATTTAAACCCAACCACCGATTTCAGTCATCAATATCAGTCCAAAATTCTCAGTTACCAATTAAATATAATTATTAATTATTAGCCGTGTTTTTATGGTTTAATAGTATTTTATTCGCAATTCGCACCTTAGATCGTATTTTGTATTTTAAATTGTAGGACTCAGATCGAATCATCATAGTCCACCGTCGGCTCGCCGAAGCTCATCGCCGACGGCGATAAAATTTACGGGTTCCCGTTTATACCGGGTATCCTACGTAAATTCCATCGATTAATCTATAATCCTCGCATATAAATTATTTATTTCACGAAATCAATCAAATAATCTTTCCTGCAAAGAAAAAAAATAAAATAAAATAAAATAAAATTTTTAATCAGAATAATTCGAACCAAGGCAACACAGGACAACACACTCGCGTGCTAAGCACGCGCCACCACAACAGAAACGGGGAAGAACACGGCCAGAACATGCCAGAAAATATCACACAACACACACACTCTGACAGCCTGAAACATACACGATTTCACACACACAGAAACGTATACATACAGCAAGTATGTATATACATAAACATGAAGCAATCGGTGAATCAATAGAAAGAAGGGCGACGATCTCGCCGGAAAACAGAACGGCGCGGTGACTTACCAAAAGCAAGCAGCGAGAGGAAGAAAATAAATCGAGGAGAACAAAGAACGAGAGGGATTAAGGGAGGAAAGAAATTCAGAAGAGAAGAGATTAGAGACGGAGTGAAATCGAGAGGCGAGAGAGACAAGAAGCTGATGTTTAGAAAGAGAGGAACTAGGGATTAACTGGGAAAGGGAATGAAATCGGGTTTATTTACCCGGTTTCTTTTCCTTAATACCGCAACTGACACACCGATCTATTTAATCACGATACACTTCCCGAACAGAACGAATTGAAATAGTCTTAAAATAAACCTCAAAATTCCAACAATATTTAAAATTGATAATACACAACATTTTTATAATTTTTTTTAAAATCATTTTGAAATCGCACACCAGACCCGCATTTAACAATCTAACGAGTTCACGCACGGTTAAATAAAAGCCAAAAATTTACCGGAATAATTTTAAAATTCTTGAAATAATTAAAAAGTAATAAAATAAAATTTTCATAATTTTTGAAGAATTCAAAAATTATAAACTGATTTTTACAATTAAAAACATTCATAAAATCATTTAAGGGTAAATAATCAATAAAATATTGATTTCTCAATTTTAAAAACTCCTAGAAATAATTAATAAAGTTATGAAGCCATAAAAATAATTTTAGAGATAATCCCCATATTTATGAAAATAAATCTTGAATATAACCACTTTTAACCATAAAACAAATAACACAACGCCACAACTAATTACACCAACGATCCTCGAACACCCATAATCACACATAATTAATAAAATATTAATAAAAATAATATTCAACTGACAGATCCCATACACATAACTTATTTAATAATTACACATTTAAATATTACAAAAATGTACGAGTCGTTATATTCTTTCCCCCTTAAAAAGATTATGTCCTCAGAATCTGATCTAATTAAACAAATGAGGATGTTTGTCAAGCATATCTGACTCTAATTCCCAAGTGGACTCTTCTACTCGAGGATTCCGCCACAGTACTTTAACTATAGGAATAGACTTATTTCTAAGAACTCGCTCTTTACGATCTAGGATCTGGATCGGCCGTTCCTCGTAGGATAAATCTGGTTGAAGATCGATTGGTTCATATTCAATAACTTGATTTGAATCAGGGATATAACGCTTCAGCATGGACACATGGAATACATTGTGGATATGTTGTAATTGTGGTGGCAATGCCAACTCATAGGCAACCTTACCAACTTTCCTCAGTATTTCAAAAGGTCCAATATATCTAGGACTTAACTTACCTTTCTGTCCAAATCTAACCAATCCTTTCCAGGGCGACACTTTTAGCAATACCAACAATCCTATTTCCATCTCCACGTCTTTTCGATGAAGGTCTGCGTTCTTTTTCTGTCTATCTTGAGCTGCTTCTAACCTTTTTCGAATTAATATAATTGCAGCCTTAGTCTGTTGAACCAATTCAGGGCCTAATAATTTATTTTCTCCTACTTCATCCCAATAAAGAGGGGACCTACATTTACGTCCATACAGGGCTTCGTAGGGCGGCATTCTTATACTGGCATGATAACTGTTATTATAAGAAAACTCAATCAGTGGCAAGTGTTCGTCCCAATTTCCTTTAAAATCCAAAGCACAAACCCTTAACATGTCTTCTATCGTCTGAATGGTTCTTTCACTTTGGCCATCTGTCTGGGGATGGTAGGCGGTACTCATTTTCAATTTAGTCCCTAAACACTCCTGAAATTTCATCCAAAATCTGGAATTAAATCTTGGATCTCGATCAGATACGATTGAAACAGGAACTCCATGCTTGGTAACAATTTCATCCAAATATAATTTAACTAGCCTGTCCAAAGGATACTTTTCATTGATCGGGAGAAAATGTGCAGACTTGGTCAATCTATCAATAATTACCCAAATTGCATCATGGTTCGATTTCGTCTTTGGTAGTCCTACTACAAAATCCATCGCGAGTTTTTCCCATTTCCACTGTGGAACATCCAACGGTTGTAACAATCCACTTGGTCTTTGATGTTCCGCCTTCACTGTCTGGCATACATGGCATTTGTTAACCCAACTTGCAATTTCCTTTTTCATTCCTGGCCACCAAAAGTGCATCTTCAAATCTTGATACATTTTAGTGCTTCCCGGGTGAATGGAAAACTTGGAATTATGAGCTTCCCGCAATATCGCATACCTTAGTTCAGTTACATTGGGAATCCATATCCTCGAGGAAAACCTATACATACCCTTGCTATCCTTTTGTGTGCAGAGTTCTTCTCCAGTTAAACTATCTAACTCTCGATTCATCATTTCTTCCTGACACTTCTGGATCTTGTCCATCAATTCTGGCCGAAAAGTGATCTCATACAATTGTCCTTGATTTTTGTCTGTTACTCGAACCTCAATTTCCAGCTTCTCCAATTCTCTGGCGAGGTCCTCGGAAATTTTGATTGCATTCAATCTTTCCTTCCTACTTAGGGCATCTGCCACTACGTTGGCCTTGCCTGGGTGGTAATTAATAGAACAATCGTAATCCTTAATCAGTTCTAGCCATCTCCGTTGTCGCATGTTTAGATCCTTCTGAGTGAATATATACTTTAAACTTTTGTGATCTGTATAAATTTCGCATTTTTCTCCGTATAAGTAATGTCTCCACAGCTTCAACGCGAACACGATTGTGGCTAATTCCAAATCATGCACTGGATACTTTTGCTCATGAGGCTTTAACTGTCTGGAAGCGTAGGCAATGACTTTATCATGTTGCATTAATACACAACCCAAACCTTTCAAGGAAGCATCACTATAGATCACGAAGTTTCCTGTCTCATCTGGCAATGCTAATACTGGAGCTGTTACTAACCTCTTTTTCAATTTTTGGAAGCTTTCCTCGCACTTCTCTGTCCAATTAAACTTCTCATTCTTCCGGGTCAACTTGGTCAATGGAGTTGCAATCTTGGCGAAATCCTTTACAAATCTTCGATAATAACCTGCTAACCCAAGAAAGCTTCTGACTTCCGTTGGAGTCTTTGGTTGTTCCCATTTGGATATAGCTTCAATCTTTACGGGATCCACTTTAATGCCATCTTTTCCTACTACGTGACCTAATAAATGAACTTCCTCCAACCAAAATTCGCACTTCGAAAACTTTGCGTACAACTGCTTCTCTCTTAGCCTTTGCAGGGAAATCTTCAAATGATTAGCATGATCTTCTCTAGTCTTCGAATAAATGAGGATGTCATCAATAAATACAATCACAAACTTATCCAAGTATTCTTTATACACCCGATTCATTAAATCCATGAAGGCAGCTGGTGCATTGGTCAATCCAAACGACATTACTAAGAACTCATAATGTCCGTATCGGGTCCTGAATGCAGTCTTTGGTATGTCTTCAGGCTTAATCTTTAACTGATGGTAGCCTGATCTCAAGTCAATCTTCGAGAAACAACACGCTCCCTTAAGTTGGTCAAACAGGTCATCTATCCTTGGCAGGGGATACTTGTTTTTAATGGTTAACTTGTTTAATTCCCGATAATCAATACACAATCTCATACTTCCATCCTTCTTCTTTCCGAATAACACTGGAGCACCCCACGGGGATACACTTGGCCTAATCACGCCTTTGTCCAATAATTCCTGGAGTTGCTTAGCTAGTTCTTTCATTTCCACTGGAGCCATGCGATAGGGTGCCTTTGAAACTGATTCTGCTCCGGAAACTAAGTCTATGGAAAACTCAATTTCACGATCTGGTGGCAATCCGGGCAATTCATTTGGAAAAACGTCTGGGAATTCCCTTACTATTGGAATCTTATCTAAATCAAGTACTTCCTTCTCCACGTCCACCACATGTGCTAAGTAAGCTTCACATCCTTGTCTTAACAATTTCTTCGTCTGGAGTATCGAGAGAAATTTCTTTTCTTGCCTTTGTCCTTGATAAGTCACCTTAATATTATCCTCAGTAACCATCAAAATTTTCTTCTTCTTACAATCAATGTTAGCCTTATACTGGGACAACCAATCCATTCCCAAAATCACGTTGAACTCTCCTAGCTCGAAGGGTATTAGATCAGCCGAAAAAGAGTATCCGTGGATTTCCAATTGACATTTAGGGCAAAACTGACTCACTGAAACTCTATCCTGATTGGCTACTTCTATAGTCAAAGGTTCAACCAAATCTTCTAACATTAAATCCATCTTAACCACACAATTATTTGATATAAAAGACTTAGATGCTCCTGAATCAAATAAAACTTTAACAGGTACGGAGTTGAGAGAGAGCGTACCTGCCACTACGTCCGAGTCCTGAGCATTGGACTTTTTTGTCATTTTGAAAGTTCTGGCTTTAGCTGTGCTGGATGCCGGTCCTTGAGATGCAGTACCTTGAGTAGCTGTCTTACAATACCGAGCAACATGTCCCACCTTCCCACAGTTGTAGCAAGTAACTGCGGGTTTCTCTATATTACATTCAGATGCGTAATGACCCTTTTGATGACATTTGAAGCACTGAACATCCCTTTTGCACGGGCCACTATGTCTCTTCCCACATACCTTACAATCTCTTACGGAATTTGATGACTGAGCTGGAGTGGAGGCAACTGAGGTGGTAGCAGGCCTAACCTGAGAAAAATTTTGTCTTCTAAATCTTTGATTTCTGTTCTGGCCAAACCTCTTCTGAAACCTCTGACCGGACCCCCTGGATTCGTTTCACCAGTGATGCTTTCAGATTTCCGCTTTTTATCGCCCTTTTCCTTGGCAGCCAACTTCTGGTCACTTTCAATTACCAGCGCGGCCTGAACTACGGAGGAATATGTCTTGAGCTGCAAGGCTACAACCCCACTGCGAATTTCTGGCTTCAGTCCCTGCTGGAACCTCTTTGCTTTCTGAGCTTCAGTATTCACATACACAGGCACCAATCGGGCCAATTCCGTAAACTTTGCCTCATACTCAGCCACACTCTTTTCATCCTGCTTCAATTCCAAAAACTCAACTTCTAACTGGTTCTGCAAATAGTCCGGAAAATATTTTTCCAAGAACAACTCTATAAACCTGGCCCACAAGACAGGGCCTTCTCCTTCCACGGCACGGGTGGATTCCCACCAATAATTCGCTTCACCCTTGAGAAAATAGCTCGCATAGTCTGATCTAAGATTATCACTTACTTGCGTAAGGGTGAAAGCTTTCTCTATTTCCTTTAGCCAAATCCTAGCAGCAACTGGGTCCACCTCGCCCTTAAATTCTGGAGGCTTTACCGACTGAAAAGATTTAAAACTCACAGTTTGGTTCACTTCTCTTTGCTGAGGTTGCTGCTGAAGCTGCAGCTGTTGTTGTTGAATTTGTTGTTGCTGCTGCTGTATGAACTGCTGTTGTTGTTGCTGTTGTTGTAGAAATAGCTGCTGCTGCTGCTGAAATTGTTCTTGCTACTGAGCCATTTGATTAGACTGTTGGCGCAGCAAATCTAGAAACTCACCCATAACTGGGCCCCCTTCAGAAGCTCTGCTAGAGGAATTGGGTGGGATATTCTTCTTGGGCGGCATTCTCCTGAAATATAGCAAATGATTTTAGTTTAAAAGAATTGCCCCCGGGTAGCAACATTTTCATGTGCCAAGAGAATACTGCCGCAATAAAATATTCCCACCCTCATTGATTGGGGTCCGACTGTAATGAGTGGCTGGATTTAACAAAATCAGCAACAATTGCAACAATAAAATAACAACAGTAATAAAAACACGACACTAGCAGCATGCAACAATACCTATTATAAAACACTGGCTAAATTCACATGGTCGAACTCGTTCTTGTGGAAAACTATCTAGGAATCTTTATTGGCTACTACCAATGGAACATATACCAGGGAAAACACACGAAAGATTAGGGCAGTTCCAAAATCCTCAAAATATGCCAGGGTTACGCCTTCAAACCCTCAACTAGACTCTTAAACTTGCTCCTTTAGATGTGAGTTGCTGATTCACTCCCTATATACCAATATTACCCCTTTCCGACTCTACTCCTAACCTAAATCAGGGACTCAAACCTGTAGCTCTGATACCAACCTGTAACGGTCTCAACCCCGGGTTAGGAGTTGACGTCACTAACAAAATGAAACTATAATTATAAGACAACTACTTACTTTATTTCAATATAAACAACTCTTCCACAAGACCTTTTCCAGGTTCAAGTATAACTTAGGTTACACACTTATTACAAACCATCTTATTAAAAATAACCTGCCATCTGTGACTATTATTCTATAGCAACTCACAGACCACACTTCCCAGACACAACCTATTCAGAGGAGCTCGACACAGGAGGAGTTGGAAACTGGCCCTTAGCAAAACAGCAACATCCCCTAAGCATCTGCAATGCGAAAATATACAAACACATTTGCAAGAGTGAGCGATCAACCGCTCAGCAGTACCACTATATGATTACTAACTAAAACAGTTTATAATAAACAATTGTAGGAACAGAAATTACAACTTGATAGTGGAAAACAAGTAAAACAAGTGTAAATAGATAAAAACTGATAAACTGTTGAAACTGGATCTTTAATAGCTAGCATGCTCTCTAAACATTTTATTAATAGTGCTGTGTAAATAGCAGGATTAAATTTAGCATGCTACTTACATTTCCAAATCATTTGTCCCATCGCAGGACCTATAAAACTAATTGTTCCTTTACGGGAACCATAAAACTTGTCCCTTTCCGGGAACCTCAAAATCGCTTGCTCAGATATACATGCATTGGATGATTCCTGGTGAGACAGCTGATCAGGCTATCATATGAAACTTGTTCCGGAACTCAGAGACTAGCTAGGTCTCTGTCACGCTGGGCTGGTGGTTATAATAGGGTGCGCAACCACTTCGCCTCTTACGCTAACTTCCAGGCCGTTACGGGCCTTCTGCGCACACTCATCCAATTATCTGATCATTTTTATCCAGTTTTCCAATTCACTTACCTATCTCTTGTTAAAACAATTATAACACAGCACATTTTCCCAAAACATTTCCATTTTATTCAAAGCTTAGAGATAGGTATTTTGAGAAGTTACTTTTCCCCCAAAACACAAGTTAATAAAATAATTTGAAACCCAGGGAATACGTAACTTAAATCATTCTGTTCCAGTACGAGAATAAGACAACATTATATTCATATATAATGAACCATAAAGATATGATCAGGGGTACTTGCCTTAATATGCTTTAACACTAATTTCTGACTGGCTTTGCACTGACCGGGATGCTAAGGATTTCAACTGGAATCGACAGGAACCAAAATACCCTAAATTAGACGTCCGAATAAGCTTGACTATCCTTGCTAACAATCTACCCATATGTTAACAAACCCAACTCGTAACATTTTCAATATAATAATACACGTATCAATTAGGGTTCACGTCTTCAAAAGCCGGTTCAGTGCTCGTTTTCGTAATATAGGTATATTTGTCCTTTTAAGAAATTAGAGTTATCGGTTTCGAAAAGTATTCCATCGCAACACATAATCAGGTTTTGTACAAAATAGTTACATATAATCGATCGACGTTCCGATAGCCATTGGGTACGGCCTCGTATTTCTGTAATTTAATTTTCCGAAAATCGGGCAGCACCCCTTTATTTATCGGACTACCCGTCGAACATCCCGACGTCCAAACAAACACAACTACAATCAATCGCAATTTAAACCCAACCACCGATTTCAGTCATCAATATCAGTCCAAAATTCTCAGTTACCAATTAAATATAATTATTAATTATTAGCCGTGTTTTTATGGTTTAATAGTATTTTATTTGCAATTCGCACCTTAGATCGTATTTTGTATTTTAAATTGTAGGACTCAGATCGAATCATCATAGTCCACCGTCGGCTCGCCGAAGCTCATCGCCGACGGCGATAAAATTTACGGGTTCCCGTTTATACCGGGTATCCTACGTAAATTCCATCGATTAATCTATAATCCTCGCATATAAATTATTTATTTCACGAAATCAATCAAATAATCTTTCCTGCAAAGAAAAAAAATAAAATAAAATAAAATAAAATTTTTAATCAGAATAATTCGAACCAAGGCAACACAGGGCAACACACTCGCGTGCTAAGCACGCGCCACCACAACAGAAACGGGGAAGAACACGGCCAGAACATGCCAGAAAATATCACACAACACACACACTCTGACAGCCTGAAACACACACGATTTCACACACACAGAAACGTATACATACAGCAAGTATGTATATACATAAACATGAAGCAATCGGTGAATCAATAGAAAGAAGGGCGACGATCTCGCCGGAAAACAGAACGGCGCGGTGACTTACCGGAAGCAAGCAGCAAGAGGAAGAAAATAAATCGAGGAGAACAAAGAACGAGAGGGATTAAGGGAGGAAAGAAATTCAGAAGAGAAGAGATTAGAGACGGAGTGAAATCGAGAGGCGAGAGAGACAAGAAGCTGATGTTTAGAAAGAGAGGAACTAGGGATTAACTGGGAAAGGGAATGAAATCGGGTTTATTTACCCGGTTTCTTTTCCTTAATACCGCAACTGACACACCGATCTATTTAATCACGATACACTTCCCGAACAGAACGAATTGAAATAGTCTTAAAATAAACCTCAAAATTCCAACAATATTTAAAATTGATAATACACAACATTTTTATAATTTTTTTTAAAATCATTTTGAAATCGCACACCAGACCCGCATTTAACAATCTAACGAGTTCACGCACGGTTAAATAAAAGCCAAAAATTTACCGGAATAATTTTAAAATTCTTGAAATAATTAAAAAGTAATAAAATAAAATTTTCATAATTTTTGAAGAATTCAAAAATTATAAACTGATTTTTACAATTAAAAACATTCATAAAATCATTTAAGGGTAAATAATCAATAAAATATTGATTTCTCAATTTTAAAAACTCCTAGAAATAATTAATAAAGTTATGAAGCCATAAAAATAATTTTAGAGATAATCCCCATATTTATGAAAATAAATCTTGAATATAACCACTTTTAACCATAAAACAAATAACACAACGCCACAACTAATTACACCAACGATCCTCGAACACCCATAATCACACATAATTAATAAAATATTAATAAAAATAATATTCAACTGACAGATCCCATACACATAACTTATTTAATAATTACACATTTAAATATTACAAAAATGTACGAGTCGTTATAAACATAGTTTATTTTGCTAGATTCTGTCAGCTATATACAATTTCTGTTGTTCTGATGCACCTCAAAATTTTAGTGAGACAATTAAACCCTTTAAACTTGCTAAAAGGGCTTTCGCAGACTTTTTATCTATTGATAATAAGAAAACCTTACTAAGACCCCTTCAAATTCCTACATCAGTAAAACAGTTCTTAGTAAATTCTGATCCTCACACATATACACCCATATATCCTGATGTTGTACCTACACAACCTACCACATCTCAACCTACACCAACACAACCTTCCAACTCTCAACCACAGCCTACCATCAGAACCTATTTCCCACCAGCACAATCTTCTCAACCAAAACCATCAGCACTTACTACCAAACCAACCTCTGGTACTTCCCAAAAGGTGCCAATTGTAAAATCTAACAAATTCTCTAGGCCTAAAAGGACTATCTTTGTGCCTAAATCTCCACCAAGGAGAAGAAGAAGGATTATTCTGAGGGATGAATCAAATGAAGAGGAACAGGTCCAGGTTCCAGCATCAGAACCTGTGACATTAAAAGTTGAAGAGTCAACTCTTCAGAAAGAAACTGAAGCTGCAGGTTCTAAAAAATTCAGAAAAGGAAAAGATCTGCAAATTTTGATGCAGATCATGTTTCTCCTCCATCTGGTAGAAAAAGGAAGACTATAGTAGGTGTGCATATAGCACAAATTCAATTTGAAGATGCTGAAGAAGCTGAGGAAAGGGATTAGGAATCTCTGATCTCATCAGAACCAATAGTGATTGAAGTTTTGCCACCTCCAACTCAAGCTGCAGACACTGTTCAAGATACAGGGATTACACCTCCTATCTCTTCAATCAAAGAAACTGTTACAGTTGCAGATTCAGGATTAAGTCTCAAAATTGATATTCATAGGCTGCACATTTCATCTGTCTTGTTTCTGGAAGCACCACAAGGACAAGTGACAACTCCACCTGTTTCTCCATTAAATGCTGAAATACCAACTACTCCAGTTTTGGATGTGGAAATAGATGAAGTTGTACCAGAATCTCCTACAACCACACACACTCTTGTGTTGTCAGAAGATGATAAGCTTCTCTCAAGTTTTAGAGACAGTGCTCCAGTATACACTCCAGCTCAAATTCTTGGAAAGGAGGCACTGCTTAAAAAGTTTGCTGAAGAAGATGCTCCTGTTCCGTGGGAAGAAACTCACATAGGAGTTGAGTGGACCAAGAAGTGGAATGAATCTGACTTCATTCCCAGCTCAAAAGTTCTGTTAGATCATATTACAAAAGCTGATGAGTTGTTGACATATTCTGATTTCAAAGCTCAACTTAAAGTCACAACTCTCAGTACTAAAAGTCTTCAATGTCAACACTCCATTACTCATGCCAAGGTTGATAAACTACAAGAAAATGCTGATAAGTTGGACCTGATGCTCAAGCTAGACAAGAACAGGTTTATCAGACCTATTCATGAAAAAGTAGAGGCTATTGACCAAGCTCAAGAAAAGAAACATGGCCAACTGAATGAGGTCCTGCAGAATCAAGCCTCTCAACAAGCTCAACTGGATGAAATTCAGTCTTTAGTGGAACTTCTTCTCTCTCTACTCTTATCAGATGATGCCAAAAAGGGGGAGAAGGTAGTTAAGTCCAAATGCTCTACTATTTAAGTACTGAAGAAGAAGGATGATAAAGGAGATGACCAGGGAAACCCTAGCAAGGGAAAAGGTCAAGATCAAGGTCAAAGCAGCAAAGTTCCTTCACAAAAACTAAATTCTGATTCTAGCAAATCTTCTACACAGAAGAATACAAGTTCTGAAGCTGTGAATGCTAAAGTTCTGAAAGCAAGTTCTGATGATCAAAGTCTGATATCAAGTTCTGATATTCTCATTCAAGGAGGAAGTCAAGACTCTCAGAAGTTTTAACAAACTCTGAAGCTTAAGGGAAGGGAGACTATTGTCTACTATAAGGATCCCAAGATTCAGACACTTTATGAAGAAATTGCTAGAAGATTGTTTCTCAAGGATAATCCTGGAATGGATTTAGAGACTCTAAAGGAGGAAGAAGCTAGATTTGCAGTTGAGAAGACAAATCTTAAGTCTAAAGCTTCTAATGCAAAGAAACCTCCAAGGCCTAAGGTAAAAGGCATTGTGATCAAGAAAAGGTCAACTTCTGAGGCTTCAAAGCCCAAGACATGATCACAAGTTGACATTGATCCCAAGGCAAAAGGGAAAGGAAAGATTGATGAACCAACAAAGAAATAGGAGATGAAGATTCCTCAAATCCTGATGAAACCTATGTGCAAAATGGTTCAAATGTATGATGATACAGCTGTTGAAGATGAAACTGTTGAAACTCTGAAAAGAAGAAAGGTGACAGAAGAATCTAAGACAACCTCTGACATAGCTCAAGTTGTTCAGAGTGAAGACATATCTAAATAGCAAGGTATAAATGAAACAACAAATCCTGATCAAGTCATCAAGACATCAACCTCTGACAAAGCTCAAGTTGATTTGGACAAGATAAAAATTGCTGATAAGAGGAAACTCCTATGGAAAAATGTTAAACCATCAGATCCTAAGAAAAGTCAACTGCTATCTGATTTCATGCCTGTTGGATTGAAAGCTAGAGAAGCAAGAGACAGAGCTGGATTAGGTTCTGAAGAAGCCAAGATCAAAACAGGAGTTGAAGTAAGTACCAGAGATCCATTTTTATTAACTGACAAGCCACTTGAGGAAGTTACACAGAAACACCTTGATAAGGTTATATCTGTTCAAGTGGTACTGGATACTCATGATAAGAGTAATGTCAAAGAAAAGCTGATTATGTTTCTTGAAGATGGAAGAACATACTGAATGTCAGAATCAGATGTGCTGAACAAATCTCTGAAAGAACTTCAATTCTTTCATTATCTTTTGGAGATAAAGTCTGAGATTACCAGAAGATGGTCAAATTTCATCATGAAGACCATAAGGGATAAAGCCAGAATCTCTGGATCAAGGGTTGTAGAATTTATTCCAAATATAGTTGAAAATGATGGAAGTGAAATTCCCATAAAGAAGGATTCTGCTAAACTTGAGGTTATTCTGAAAGAGAAATGTCTGTGATATAATGAAGACTCATCTCATCCAAGGGTAATCAGACTTGGTGATGGATTAGAAAGAAACCACATCTCAGCACTTAGGACTGCAATCTATCAGATTGGAAGTCAATATGAAGAAATGAAGCAAGTCAAGGCTACAATAGCTCAAGTCCTGAGAAATACAGAAGAGAAGCTGATATCAAACTTTGTCAGGAATCACTTTGGATTCAGGATGACTCAGTAAAATTGCTAAAAGCTGCAATAACTGTAAGTTATAATTAGTTGTTTAAATAAACTATCACTGCATTTGTACTTAAATATTTTTGACATCATCAAATCTATTAACTTGTATATTTTTCATAATTTACAAGTTGGGGGAGATTGTTAGATATATTTGTCATGTCTAATCTGTTGTGTTTGGTTTCATAACTTAATATCAGGACTTACTGGAAATCAGGACTTACTGAAGTCAGAACTTATGTCAGAACATAAGGCCATCAGGATTTATATCAGGACTTAAGTGCGGGTACTTCAGATAAGGAATGCGGCTGATTTACAGGAGAGGATCTGGACTAAAACAAAAGAAGATATGCATGAAGAGTTGGACAGCTATAAGACTTGTAGAAGATAATATATGATTGATATATTTTAGGAGATAGAATTATATTCCATATCAATTAGAAGATATCTTCTAACTGTGTACTATATAAACACAGCTTAGGGTTTACACTATAAGTGTTACTATTCACGAGAACATTATTCATTGTAACCTAGTAGCTCTTAGTGATATTGTTCATCACTGAGAGAGAACAATTGTTCTATTGTAACAGAGTTTATTATATTGAATATACTTGATTACTGTTACATACTTGTGTTCTAAATGATTTGATTGTATAAACACTATATTCAACCTCCTTCTATTGTGTTGTATGACCTAACATAGCGTGTAATTATTTTTTTGATAAATAATTATTATGTGTTTTTTGGTGAATTATTTGATGATTGGTGTTGTTATGTGGATATTTATATGTGGTAAAGTATAGGTATGTTAATTTTATTATGTCTAGAATAAAATATAGATAATTAAGGTATTTTTCTGGTAATATTTGGATTGTTATATGATTTTATATTAATTTATGAATTTATTAATTATTTTCTAAATAATTACAAAACTATTTTATAAAGTTGAGAATCGTCCAACTTCAATTGTTTTTGCGTTTTTACAATCCTAAACTCTTCCGAAAACTCCTTCCTAACCGAATCTAATAATTCCAGATATTTTCCGTGTTTTGACTTTTTCAATCTGGATTACGGCTTGACCCGTGCGCGGCCCGGTGCAAAATTTTCAATACTATAACCCTTTTCGATAACATTATCTTCGTACTAGTGTTTTATAAGAAGCCCGATTTTGATAATTCTCCAAAACTTTTGATGTTTATCCAAAACAGGATGATATTTATCCAAAACGTTATCTGATCAGATCGTTTTTACAGTTACTTAGCGGCTAAGCAACGTATTCATCGATCCAACACGATCCAAAATGTATTAGTATTCCATAAATATAAATAGCCAATATAGTATTGTATTTTGTACATATAGTCATTTGCAAACAGTAAAACTATATAGTTTCCAGAGAAAAACCTTAAAATTCACCGCATTCTTCATAATCAAATGCACAAACGAAGGCGTTATCGAACTCTGATTTGAGTGTGCCATATATCAAATTGAAGCTCTCGAAAAGTTCTTTCTGAATCAATCACCCATTTTAGTGCAGAAATCAAGGTGATTTTCTTATTTAACTATTTTAATTCGATTTATTTAGTAATTAAAATATGAATTTTTGTTCTTGATATTGTTTGTGTGATTTGATGCTAGAATCATGTAGATCTTTTCTTCCTGGTCATTTTGGTATATTATATGTCAAATTTGGAGTTCAATAACATGTAGAAAAGTTGGTTTGATCTTCGAGTTTGAATGTTCTTTGTGTTCTTGAATAATTTCACCAGAAAGTTCATATTTTTGGCCGGATTTTTGATCCGTTAAATATGGGCATGTTTGGATACTGTAGAAAGGTAGATCGTCTCACAAGAAATCAAACCATGCCAAAAATTTGTCTGTTGGATGTTGTTTGAGGGTCGTCGGAAAATCTGACACCGCTGGCGGCGGTTTCTTTGACCACAATTTATGGTCGTGGCCACGACTTTGCCAGAAACAGAGCTGTTATCAAGTTTATGGAGTGAAGTTGGTCTAGTTCTGTCAGTTTGGCAGTGTTCTGGGCAGGTGGAGTGTCGTTGGGAAGCTTCTGGCCGGCGGGCATGGCTTCACCGGCGACTGTCAGGGAAGAAGGGAGGAAGAAGGTGGTAAAATTACACCTGACGCCCCAGGTTTTTGAGCAGATTGCAAACTTAACCCCCAACTTTTAAAATTTACAAATCAAACCCTGTTGTTGAAAAATATTTTAAAAATGATATTTTTGTTATTTTAAATATCAGAAAAATGTTTACTTAATTCAGAAAATTGTTTTAATTATTTAAAAATAAATTTGATTTATTTTATTAATTAATTTTAATTATTTTAATTAATTAATTAATTTAACATTAATTGGTTAATTAATTTAATTAATTTTAATTGATTTAATAATCAGATTTAAATATTCTTTTTGGATTTAAAAATTCCGAAAATAGTTTCGAGCATTAAAATATTATTTAAAAAAAATTTCAAGGCTCGATAATTATTATAAAATTATTTTAAAGTCAGGTTCGGGTTTTTGAACCCTATTATCTAATTATAATATGATTCAGAGGCCCATTTTAATTCTGAAAAATGTCCAAATTTTTTTATTAAATACCTGGAAAATCATTTTGACCCCGAATCTTCTCTGAAAAATTATTTTGCTTGAATATCTTGTGTGCTATGTACTACGTGCTATCTGATTGATGTGTTATATGCCTATATGGTTATTGTTTGACGGTTTTTGATGTAACTTTCAATCCGTAAATCGGATTTGGGTAAAACGAAGGGTAGATAAAAGCTTATGACGTCTATGTGATGATTAGAATAATATGAGATTGAGTATTGATAGATATTTATGATGCCTAGCAGAGTAAGTGAGGCATAGAAAAAGAAAGTCAGTAATCCGTAAATAGAATTGTAGCGTAGAAAGAGAAGGCAAGTGATTGACGAATAAAAGCAAGGCATTGAAAAAGAAGGAAAATGATTGATGAGTAGAACCGTTAGATGAGTACAAGTAAAGTTGAAATCATCTGTGATAGGGCAAGTACTTCTGAATCTTTCTTCGAGATATATTGCAAATATTCCTGAACTTCTCGTAACATGTTTCTAGTATTCAAAATAAATCTTATTTTATATTGCAAGCACTTTAAACTATTCAACCTTGAACCCTGATCATATCATTGAACTAGAGCTATAAGATTTATTTCTAGTAAACCAGCAACGGTTGATTTCCCAAATATTAAACCATACCAATACAATACTACTCCACAAATACATACACACCGTAAACCAAGTATTTCAACAGAATTTCTTGAGCATACAAAAACTTATACACCCTGGAATACCCTATCACATCAAAGATCAATACCATGTATTATAAATTGAACCATTGTTCTTCAGATACTTGATTATTCATCAGGCTTGAAGCCGTTTTTCATATTTACACCTTAATACACTCTGGTGATACCTATGAAATATTTTATGCTCTGAGATAAATGTTTTATCAATGTTAATCATGATTCTGCTTTTATTGAATTGCAATGGTTATCATATCGAATTGTTTTAGAATTGGATGATTCTATAAATGTGGACCAGATTCGTGGTCAGACCAGATTCATGGTCAGACCAGATTCATGGTCATATTAGGCCAATGCGTGCCTTGGATCCAGTATATAGAGCAAAGCTGGGAGCCTTGCTCGGGCTTAGTGCGTGAATGATCAGCAGCCTAACCTTGGTTTTTAAAAATGAAAAGAGAATATCCAATTCCATTCATTGCTTATCCAAAAACTTGATTCTTCTGAATCATTTCAACTGATTTTTGTTAAACCTTAGTTATTGCTATTATGACTTGCTGAGCTAGTTAGCTCACTCTTGCAAATCTGTTTATGTTATTTTACAGTTAAAAAGGAAATTGTTGGTAACAAGGATTCCCAGTCCAGTGTGCAAGCTAGGGTTCCAGGATAAGATGGACCTAGTTAGAAGGAGCTTTATAGTGTAAATGAGTTATGTAAGATTGTAAGAATTATATCATTATCAGCTATAAGTCGAACTAGTCGGGATTTAGTACGATATAATAAAAGTTAAGGTTGTGGCTTGTTTTCATACTTTAACCTGTTGCGATCCGTGGTTGTGTAAAGAAGGGTCAATGCATATAATATTTTATATATAAGTTTATATATTGTGTGTGTGTGTGTTGTGAACCCCAAACTTCTGACCCGGGTTTGGAGGGTGTCACACCATGTGATGAGATGCTGACAATTTGTACAATCCTTACCTTTTTGGATGATGGAGAATATAATGCATATCCTTCATATACAGAAATTTTAGATTTTGCAAACCACATATCCCATGAATCATAAACTCCTTCACCGCCGCATATCCAGCAGGGTCCAAGTCCGGATCAGGAAGTTTGGCTGACACAAACTTATCGACATTTTCTTTAAGATATTTCTTTGACTCCTTCTCGAGCCATATCAATATATGAACGTGTGGAAGGCCACACTTTTGGAATTCAATGACGAAGATTACTGCATAAAATGATAATAAAAGGTTAGCCCTGACCAATAATATCTTATTACACAAACATACTTCTAACAAATTAATAATAGAAAGCATAATTTCACACCTCCTACACATTTCCCAAAATAACCTCTCTTCTGAATATCTAAATGTATTTAATCCAATTTTAACTTAAAAACTCGCGATATAATATCTGGACAGTTAACGGGGGTGCAACCTGGTAGATATTCCATCATCTTTAAAATTTCATCCCAAATTGGATTACAAGTTATTGTGAGGAACACATCTGGATGGCCAACGTATCTACAAACAGCAAGGGCGTCCTGAAAATTCTGCTGCATATATCGCTTTGAACCGAGAAAACCAGCGGGCAATATTACCCCTTTTCTAGTATTGGAATCTTTTGTATCACCTTTCTGTATATCAGATATATGGCTATACAAATCAATATGCAAAATGGTTTGATGAGTATGAAACCACCATACCCGCGTTTGTTCAACAGAGGAGTACGCGTCTACCATGTACTGTTGTAAAAGACGACCTCCCAAGTGAGGCGTCATTCCTGCAAATTATAGCCTTAAAGAGTCAGAAAAATTTCATACCCCCAGAAAACAAATTAAACATGCCAGAAAATCAAACAATAATCAAACAATTCAAATCTGTGTTATGCTTAACATACCCTCATTCTATAATCAAACTATTTAAATCTGTGCCATGTTTAACATACCTTCATTCTCCTTAACCTGGAATAAATAACAATAATAGACTTTCATAGATAGGTACCCCCGACTACTGGATGAATTGTTAGCCGTCCTCTTGAATTTTATTCTCAGATGGAAACCATCTTCTCCCCAAGGAAACAGAATTGGGTACTGTAGAGACATAAGCTTCGAATGAACATATGATGCTCTAACCAAGCCCCACACCTTGTAATACATTATTATATCACGATATCCACAGGTGTCATCATTATCACCGACCATTATCCCTGCCACCTCATCACGGGGAACAATATAATTTTCACGGCCTGATTCTGAACGGGAAACTTTTAGACTGACGTCTAATAAGTGGATTTTATATCGACTTTAAACGCTTCATTACAGGATTAAGTTGGTGTTTTGAATGCAATTTATTGGTATTTTTATGTTTTTTGGTGTTATTGCATTACAGGCATTAGTTGGATGAATAAATGAGCTTCTCAAAGAATTATGCTGAACAAAGATCAGAATTGGAAGCCTAGACCATGTTTATGATGAAGAGCATCTTGATAGCTTCACAGGGACTATTGAATTATTAAATTCTGATGAGCGAAACTCAAGTCATAGCCAAAATAATAAAATGGAGTCAAAGTGCAGAGGCACGACGCGCCCGTTCGGGAAGCGGGGCGGCCGTGCCAGGTAGGCAAAAAGTGCTCAAGAGGGGCAGCTGTGACGGCCTCAACCCCGGGGTCAGGGGCTGACATCACCAAAAAGATGCTAAACTATAACAAAAAATACTAAATATATATTTTATTATAATCCACGACCCCAACCAGGAGCCGAGACAGGTTCAAGTATTATTTAGGTTACAACACACACTAACTTATTCAAAACTAGACATCCTCACTTATTACAACAACTCATCAGACCTCAGTGTCTAATACAAACTACCTCAGAGGAGCCGAGACCGGAGGCTGACACTCTACGCTGACCTGGTCTTCTAGACATCTGCAACAAAAAAATACAAAACAAGCTGCAAGGGTGAGCAATCCATTGCTCAACAGTACCTCTATATGAATAACCAGTAACATGATGTATAAAACATTATAGGAACAGATAGTAAACTGATATACGAAAAATCCGTAAAACAGGTATTAACTGGATATCAAAACTAGCATGCTTTGCAAAATAACATCATATGTAGTGTGCTGTATAAAAATACCAGAGTTAAATTTTAGCATGTTATTTCCTTTCCAAAACCATTGTCCATTGTTGGACCCATAAATCACCTGTCCCGTTACGGGGACTATAAACCGTTTGTTCCGTTTCGGAAACCATTAAACCTTTATCAGATATAAAAGAGGATGAATTCCAGGGACAGCTGATCAGTCTATCCCACCACAAATTTCGTTCCGGAACTCAGAGACTAGCTAGGTCTCTGTCGTGCTGGACTAAGCGTCCTACCAATGCGCGCATCCGACTTAGCCTCTTACGCAACCATGCTGGGTCGTTACCTAATAACGGACCTCTTACGCCACTAACCATCCAATATCTGATTTATTTTTATCCAGTTTCCAAAATCATTTACACCTATCTCTTTTTAAACGATTACAGCACACATTCTTAAAATCCATTTTTCAATTTTAATCACAATCTAGAGATAGGCATTTTCAGAAGTTACTTTTTCCCCAAAACCTCATTTAGTAAAACATATTTAAATACGGAGAATACGTAACTTAAAATGTTCTGTTCCAGTACATAATTTAAATCAACAACTATTCATATATACTGAACTGTAAAAGATTAGTTCAGGGGTACTTGCCATGCGAAGCTTTGCACTAACTCTGGCTTAACTCTAATTGACTTCAACTACTGGGTCCTTTGACTCGAACCTACGAAATCGAAACAACCTAGGTTAAACAACCGATTACGCTTGACTTCCCTTACTAATTAATTACCCAACGACATAATCCCCGACTCGCATGTATATTAATAACAATAACATATACGCGATAATAGTGCACATAACAATCAGGGGTTAATTTGTATTAAACGAGATATATATACTCGATTTATAATTTAAGGTAATTTTTAGAAAAAATTGGACAACGACTCCTCTGTTTATAGGCCTACCCGTCGAAACATCAATCGACGTCAAATCCCAACAAAATCAATTTGAATCGTCTCATAACTAAATTTTTAGTCCCGAAAACAATTTATACAAATTTTATTTATTAAAATATTTAGGACTCAGAACAGGGTCATCACCGTCCACCGCGCGCTCGTAAAAATTCATCGCGCGCAGCGGCAAAATTATTGGTGCCCGAAAATATACGGGTTTCCAAATAATTTTACCGATTCTTTTTAAAAAAAAATCATTTTCCGCACCCACCGAATTTAATATCATAAAATCACTCAACGAAATTCTGCAGAAAATCAAAATTTGCAAATCAGTAACCGAACAACAGGGACAAAGATACAACCAAACCAACACAGCACAACACTGCACAAACGCGCGCACATACCACCGCACGCGCCACCGCACTCGCAACACACACACGCACACACTGTGCACACACACTCACACACACATAAACACACACATGCATATACAAATAACACTGTATGTATATATATAAGGACGAACACAAATGAAACCCACCGGAAACCGAAGACGGCGGCCGGAAATCCGCAGAACAACGGCGGAAGAAAAAGAAAACGGGGAAGGGGAAGAAAGAGAGGTGAGAAGAGAGTGTTACAGAGAGAGGGAGGAAGAGATTTGAGAGAGAGTCGGAGAGATTCCGAGAGAGAGACGAACGGGGTCAAGAACAGGGGAAGGGGGAGGTTTCCTCCTCTTTCTTTCTTTTTTTTATTAGATTAACTCAACTGCAGCCACGTATCAACAGGAGAAACCACCATTTGACACGTGTCCCTGCCCTGCTTTTACAAAAATTTTGGTTCGTTCCTAACTAAAATAACGTACCAGGTACTCGCAAAAACATCCCGAAAAATTTACAAAATTTATACCAGAATTCTCGAAATATTCGGAAGTTAATAAAAATAAAATTTTCATAATTTTTAAAGCACTTTACACACACAACTTATACCCGCATTAAATGAAATAACGGAACAGCACGCAAGTAAAATTAATCTCGAAAATTACCATAATAATTTTAAAATTCTCAGAATATTGTAAACATAATAAAATATGAGTTTCATAATTTTTGAAGAATCCAAGAATTAAATATGGATTTTACAATTTAAATGAATTTAGAAAATCATTGAAGAATAAATAAATAACAAAATATTGATTTGTAAATTTTGTAAGATCCCTAAAATAATTAGCAAGATTATAAAATCATAACAATAATTTTGGAGATAACCCAAATAATTTTGGAAATAGAATTGTCATAAAATCACTTTTTAAAATTGAAACAAAAATAACATTGTGCACCAGCTAATCATAAAAACACATCACGTAAACCAGCAATCACGTATAAACAATAATAATTAAACATAGAGACCATAAATACTATAACTTTTTTATTAATTATCTACGCAATAATTACATATTTAAATATTACAGAAATATACAAGTCGTTATAGCAGCCGCGCAGGTTGCCTGGGCCAGAATCCTGTTTTAAGTACGATTTTGAGAGTTTGGAAGCCCAGGTCATCCAGAAGCCTATATAAACCCATAAAAATTCATTTTTAATAACAATGAGCCAAGGGAGAGCAATACGAAGACCTAGAAAGCACAAGACGGCACGGAGAAGAAGACTTTTGTATTCTTTAATATAGTTGATACTTTGATGCTTGTTTTCAATTTATCTTTAAACCCTAGTACTCTTATATTCATAATCATGCTTTTATTGGAACCCATGGTGACGATGAGTTCGATTATGAACTAATCGTTGTCATGGGGTTCTAATGGATTTATTTATGGATTCCAATAGTTAATTGTTTTATAATCTTTAGTGTGTGGTGATTTATGATTTCCTAGTTTGGTTGTGCTTATTCGTGTTTGATGCGTAGCTAACATCTAAGATTGTTTGTTAATCTTTATTGAAGTGACAATGAATATAGAGGTTTAGAACTTGCCATTCTAGCATAGGTTTATGTATGAAAAACATGTAATATTCATGGGTAATTTTAACCATCTTATTCACCTAATGTAATCAAGATAGATAACTTGCTCTTAACCATTATGTTTTCAATCTTTATAGACATATAGGGACTAAGCATAATTGGTGTATATTCAACTTCTATCTTAACTATGGATGTTTGATAGTAGGGTATACGTATAACGAAAGTTAGCGCATACTAGTTTCGTGTTATCTGATTAGTTGTCATCACCATCACATGTTCGGGTTAAAGACATAAAATTTGAATGAAGTATTTAATGAAGTTAGAATCGCATGTTTATACTCATGTAAGTAATTCAATCTTAATTCTCTTAGTTAATGTTATTTAGTATAATCTCTTAAGTAGTTAATCAAAACTCAATTTGTTACTTGTCTTAGCATTGAACGATAATCATACATTGTTGCATAGGTGCATAATCTGAACTTAACCTAAACCAGTCCCTGTGGGAACGAACTTGACTTATATCTTATACTACTTGTGATTGCGTACGCTTATGTGTATTTTCACGTTAGAATTACAACAGACAAGTTTTTGGCACCGCTGCCGGGGACTCGATGTTAAATTTAGTTTATGTGCTTAACATCAGTGGTCATTAAAGTTCACTGACTCGGATATTTTACTTACTTGTTTACTTTGTTTGTGTTTCAGGTACTCTAGAGAGCGTGTATGCGAACGCGTTCTCAATCTCGTAAAGAAACACTAGACGAAGTTGAAGAAGAGGAAAACAAAGTTTTGGAAGAAGAGGAAAAAGTTGAAGAAGAAGTTTTTATTGTAATGGGAGAACGAGCAGCAAATCTGAAAGCTTTGATGGATTATTCTCAACCGAAGATCAATGACATTCATTCTAGCATTTTCAGACCGGCCATTACGGCTAATACTTTTGAAATCAAGTCTAGCATGATTCAGATGGTGCAGAATTCAGTCCAGTTTGGGGATTCTCCAATGGAAGATCCCAACATGCACATTAGAGATTTTATTGAGATTTGCGACACTTTCAAGTTCACAACAATGTTTCTGAAGATGCTGTGAAGCTGAGGTTTTTCCCATTCTCTCTGAGTAATAAAGCTAAGTGCTGGTTGCATTCTCTACCAGCAGGTTTTATTACTACTTGGGAGGATCTTGCTCAGAAGTTTCTTACTAAATTCTTCTCTATGGCGAAGACAGCTGCAATAGGAACGCTCTTACTCAATTTGCGCGGTAATCGGGAGAATCTTATGTGAGGCTTGGGAGCGCTACAAGGAGATGCTTAGAAAGTGTCCTCATCATGGCATGCCTGATTGGATGTTCATCAATTGATTTTATAATGATTTGGGAGCGCGGTCCAGACCTATGCTCGATGCAGCATCAGGTGGAGCATTATGGGCTAAGAGCTATGATGAAGCTTATGAGCTAATTCAATTGATGGCTGCTAATGAATATCAGAACCCAACTCAGAGACTACCTCAAGGCAAGGTAGCAGGAATTCTGGAGGTGGATACAGCTACGGCTATAGCTGCTCAACTAAAGGCATTAACGATGAAAGTGGATTCTTTGGCTAACTATGGAGTTAATCAGATAACTAGTGTCTATGAGCTTTGTGCAGGTGCGCATGAGATAGAGCAGTGTGTTATATCTAGTGAGTCAGCTTAGTTTGTGAGCAACTTTCAGAGGTCGCAGCAACCAGTTCCTGCCACTTATCATTCTAACAACCGCAACCATCCTAACTTCAGTTGGAGCAACAACCAGAATGCGGTTCAATAGCCTTATCACCAGTTTGGAGCAAAGCAATTCAACCCTCCTAGTTTTCAACAACAGTAGGCACCAAGACACCTTCAACAACAAACGCATGGAAGTGCCGGTCAATCTACTAATAAAAAATATGAATTGGAAGAGTTGAGGCTGATGTGCAAAAGCCAAGCAGTTTCTATCGAGACTCTGGAGAATCAAATAGGTCAAATTGCCAATTTTTTGTTGAAACATCAACCAGGAACTCTTCCTAGTGATACATAAGCTAATCCAGGAAAGAGGGAAGTCAAGGAGCAGTTGAAGGCAATCACATTGAGATCTGGAAAGGTCACGAGCCCTCAAATTTAGCAAGATGAAGATTTTGAAGATTGTGTTCAGAATGCATGTGCATCTGCAGCTTTTCCATTTCCAGAAAATGAGATTATAGCTGAAAAAGTTGTGCAGAAGGATGCCGAGTTGGAATCGAAGAAGAAAGCTGTTGAACGCAATCCTCATGAGGGTAATACAGAGGATAAACAGGTCTACCCACCTCCATAATATCCTAAAAGACTTCAAAAGCAGAAGTTCGATAAGCAATTTTCTAAGTTCTTGGAGCTTTCAAGAAGTTGCACATTAACATACCTTTTGCTGAAGCTCTAGAACAGATGCTGAGCTATGCTAAGTTCATGAAGGGTATTCTATCTCGGAAGCTAAAACTTGAGTAGTTGGAAACCGTTACTCTAACGGAAGAGTGCAATATTGTGCTGCAACGGAAACGACCTCCTAAGCTTAAAGATCCAAGAAGCTTCACGATACCTTACACCATTGGCAATTTGTCGTTCGACAAGTGTTTGTGTGACTTGTGAGCTAGCATCAATCTGATGCCCTTGTCCTTTTTCAAGAAACTTGGTCTACCTGATCCGAAACTTGTGAACATGTCTTTACAGCTGGTTGACCGTTCCATTACTTATCTGCAAGGTGTAGTAGAGTATCTATTCATTAAGGTGGATAAACTCATCTTCCCTGCTGATTTTGTCATTCTAAACTTTGAGAAGGATAAGAAGATTCCCATTATCTTGGGAAGACCATTCTTAGCTATGGGTCGAACTCTAATCGATGTGCAAAAGGGTAAACTTACCATGAGAGTTCAGGGTCAGGACATTCAATGTCTTCAATGCAATGAATTTTCCTACTGATGAAGAGGAGTGCTTTAAAGTGGAGTTGGTCGACTCTGTAGTAAATCCAGAGCTTGATCAATTGCTAAGGACTGACACCTTAGAGAGAGCCTTAACAGGGGATTCTGATAATGAAGATGAAGAAGGGGAAGAGAAAAGGCAGTATTTGAATGTATTCCCATGGAAGAGGAAGTTAGACTTGCCGTTCGAGTCTCTTGGATTGTAAGAGCTGAAAAATTCTCTGAAGCGTCTCAAGCCATCTGTTAAGAAGCTTCTACACTTTAGCTCAAACCATTGCCTGATCATTTGAGGTATGCATTTTTAGGCGATGCATCTACTTATTTCCTGTTATTATTGTGTATGACCTTTCAGGAAGTGATGAAGATAAGCTCTTTAGAATTCTGGGAGAGTTTAAATCGGCAATTGGATGGACTAAGCAGATATCAAGGGAATCAGCCCTTCTTATTGCATGCATAAAATTCTGCTTGAGGAAGGAAGTAAGCCAATTGTTGAGCAATAAAGGAGGCTAAATCCTATCATAAAGGAGGTTGTGAAGAAAGAAATTCTTAAATGGCTAGATACAGGAATCATTTATCCTATCTCTGATAGTTCGTGGGTGAGCCCGGTGCAGTGTGTGCCTAAGAAAGGAGGCATTATAGTTGTAGCTAATGAGAAGAATGAGCTCATCCATGCTCGGACAGTAACAGGATGGAGAGTATGCATGGATTATCGAAAGTTGAATAAAGCCACAAGGAAAGATCACTTCCCGCTTTCATTCATTGATCAGATGCTTGACAGGTTGGCTGGTCATGAGTAATATTGTCTTCAGGATGGATATTCGAGATATAATCAGATATTCATTGCTCCAGAAGATCAAGAAAAGACCACGTTTACTTGTCCATTTGGCACTTTTGCTTTTCGTCGAGTCTCTTTCGGACTTTGTGGTGCGCCTGCTACTTTTCAGAGATGCATGATGGCCATTTTTTCAAACATGATTGGCACTAATGTGGAGGTATTCATGGATGACTTTTCTGTGTTCGGAACTTCTTATGACGAATGCTTGCACAATCTTGGGTTGGTGCTGAAAAGATGTATTGAGACCAAACTGGTGCTCAATTGGGAAAATGTCACTTCATGGTGCAACAGGGTATCATTCTTGGGCACAAGGTATCTAGCAAGGGTCTTGAGGTGGATAAGACCAAGGTGGGGGTCATTGAAAATCTTCCTCCTCCAATCTCAGTTAAAGGAGTCCGCAGTTTTCTTGGTCATGCCAGTTTTTATCCGCTATTAATCAAAGATTTATCCAAAATCTCTAAGCCTTTGTGCAATTTGCTAAAAAAGGATGTTCCTTTCAAATTCGATGAAGAATTTCTAGCTTCTTTTGAAAGATTGAAAAAGAGTTTGACTACAGCACCTGTGATTACTGCACCTGATTGGAATGAGCCCTTCGAGATGATGTGTGATGCTAGTGACTATGCAGTTGGAGCAGTTCTTGGCCAGAGGAAGCAGAACATTTTCCATATGGTTTACTATTCTAGTAAGACCCTTAATGGTGCTCAGCTGAATTACACTACTACAGAGAATGAGTTGCTGGCAATTGTCTATGGTTTTGAGAAATTTTGATCTTATTTGCTTGGGACAAAGGTCACAGTTTACACTGATCATGCAACTATTTAAAATCTGGTCTCGAAGAAAGATTCAAAACCTCGGTTGATTCGATGGATTCTCTTACTTCAGAAATTTGAGCTGGAAATCAAGGATCGGAAGGGTACAGAAAATCAAGTAGTAGATCATCTATCACGCTTGGAAGATCAAGATACAACTTCGGAGGATAAAATGTTGATCAACGAATCTTTTCCGGATGAGCAACTTTTTGGGGTGCAAGAAGAAGAACCATGATTTGCAGATATTATAAACTATCTTGTGAGTAATATTATTCCCCCAGAACTCTCTTATGCTCAAAGGAAGAAGTTTCTATATGAGGTGAAGTGGTATTGATGGGATGAGTCGTTCTTATTTAGACAGGGAGCAGATCAGATTATCCGGTGATGTATTCCGTATCGTGAGATGGAGGGAATATTGAGCGACTGCCATTCTACTGTGTATGGTGGACATTATGATGGATAGAAGACAACTGCCCATATCCTTCAAGTAGGATTCTTCTGGCCAACTTTGTTTAAGGATGTTCATCAGTTCGTTTCGAGATGTGATCACTGCCAACGAGTTGGTAATATATATCGCTGCCAACTTTGTTTAAGAGAGATGAGATGCCTCTTAATGTGATGCTCAAAGTTGAGATTTTCGATGTTTGGGGAATCGACTTCATGGGGCCATTTATCTCATCCTGAAATAATCAGTATATTTTGTTGGCGGTGGATTATGTGTCTAAATGGGTCGAGGTTAAAGCGTTACCAACCAATGATGCTAAGGTGGTGATTAATTTCTTCATAAGCAGATTTTCACGCATTTCGGCACTCCGAGAGTCATAATCAGTGATAAGGGATCACATTTCTGTAATTGCAAGTTCACTACATTGATCGAAAAGTATCACGTGAATCATCGTATTGCCACAGATTACCATCCTCAAACTAATGGGCAAGCTGAAGTGTCTAATCGGGAGATTAAAGTATCTTGGAGAAGGTGGTGAGTCCATCAAGAAAAGATTGGTCTTTAAGGCTAGATGAAGTTGTTTGGGCATATTAAGCAGCATTCAAGACTCCTCTTGGTATGTCTCATTTCCAGTTGGTGCATGGAAGGCGTGTCATTTGCCTGTGGAGTTAGAGCATAAAGCATACTGGGCTTTGAAGAAGTTAAATCTTTACATGAAAGTTACTGGAGAGAAAATAATGCTTCAACTAAATGAGCTCGGGGAAGTTTTGACTACAGGCTTATGAGAATAACAAGGTGTGCAAGGAAGTCAAGAGATGGCATGATAGGAGATTAGTGCGCAAGTCTTTTGTGCCCGATCAGAAGGTTCTATTGTGTAACACCCCCAAATCCGGGGTCGGGGATTCGGGTTGTCACGAGTTCCATTTCCCTTATCAATACTTAATCTTAATAGTCAACTAACTACTGAGTACTGTGACCCCACAATATACACACACACCACAAGTTATAGTCTCAGAGATGAATACCAAAAATAACACAAGTCATTTTATTCCATAATTATAAACCGTTACACCTTAAAAGGGTTTCTGAATAAATTTACATTTCTTTGCCATTATTACAATTCATATAGATACATAAGTCTGGTACATCAGAAGTTGAAAGTCTAGCCTATTGGTAATTTCTACCTCAACTACAGCGGCATCAACGCTTCCAGAAAACTGCGGAACGTTTCCTAATTGCTTGCGAATTGGAAGCTTGGTCATGTTCATCTTTTCTATCTGTTGTTATGTGATGAAAGAAGAAAGCAAGGGTGAGCAACAAGCCCACCGAAATAATATGTATAATAATTAACAATATATGAGCATTCTCATAGTACTCATGAAAGTCTTGGTCAAGAAGAAATGAACCAAGCTGATATCTTAACGCGACCAAGTCGCAAAATATTCAGTATATACATATATACTTTTCAAAATCTTTGAATACTCTGCCATGCATAATACACACATGGCTCTAGTGTCATACCCCAACTTTACCAATAATTTAAATATAACTATTACAACATTTTAAAAGAAGTAAACATAACCAAATCCAAGATCTTACAGTTTAGGGTTTGGATCAGCCCAATACTACCATCTATTACAATTGATTTTAATATTGAGTCCTCACACAAACTACTATCTCTTATTCTACCTGAGCTCGAACATAAGCATTAGCATCACAGGTCTTACGGGCGGTCTGCTTGAATCTAACCATACTGCTAGCAATAATATCAGGGTAAAGCAAGGAGTGAGCCAAATGCTCAACAAGTTCTAAACAGTACGATACAAAACATAAATCGAGATATACATTAAAGAATGATAATGGGAAGACATAACCAATGATAACGAGAGATAAAACTTTGGGTGATGGCATCATTTTGCTTGTATCAAAACAATTTCAAAATCATATCTTAATCAAAATCATTTTATGATGCTACGGATTACAGCCGGTGATCAGCCGCGAAGTAATCCCGAACCTCGCTGGGTTCTAAAACATTAATGGGATCCCTAGGCAACTTTTAAGCCTAATATAAGTGTGGAAAGGACTCGCATCTCAGTCCAGATCCACTATTCAGAGAAAATATTTATCCCCCTTTGGGACTGAAAATCCACATTTTAATCATTTTAAAAATCGATGCCGATTTATGACAAAATCTCTTTTGACCGTAAACATTTTTATCAAGGGATTATAGATCAACTCGAAACACGGGAAATATGGTACTAAATCTCAGGGCCATGATCCACTAAACTTTACTCTATTAGGGTAACTAAAAGGTTTTCATATATCAAAACTTGGACAAGGAAATTTAGTGAGGCTATTGGATATTATGAAGGGGTAATGCCAAACTGGGCTTAAAGCAATGGTTTCTCGTCAAGGTGCAAGTGCTAGATCATCAGAAGATAAGCATCATGAATACTAAGGGTGTTAAGGTATGAAGAAATGATCTTTAACTCAGGATATATCAGAATTGTCAAGCTTTAGGATAAGAAAGAGGGGTATCAATCAATGAGGAACAACTTTGATAAATATCTGGCTTTCAGGTATCAAGGTAAGGTTCTATAGGGGTTCAAGTATCAGGATGAGATATCAATACTTAGGAATCATTAGCATGGTAATCAAGAGGATCAACCAAGTGCTATAACAACTCTTCATTTTATTATGGCATTCAAATTACTTTAATATACTATCATGATAAGACTTTTGAACTACTTGCAATACGTACTCGAGGGTTCATGGCATTTCTATATGATTCAAAGATAAACATAAGATACGCTTGATTTAAATATATCAAAATGACTCAGGATAGTTGCATCAATATATATGAGCTATTTGCAGTGAATACGAAAGACAAGTTGAATCACTTGCCTTGAGGAAGGCTGGTCTGGTCTGACTGGTAGGAGCAACTGGAAGCTTCACTCGACCTATATGGTAAGTTTACCCTGGTCTCGAGATCCTACATAAATAATAATCCTCATTATAATATATTCTCACAAACTTAACCTATTTACAACCCGAATTTAAACACGGATGGCACTTAGGCCTATATGCACTTAATTTATATTCACCTTAAAAATATAATTGCACAAATAGCCACATATACTCATATATCATATTTTAATACCAAATAATACCACATACACAATAATGCAACACTAGGATTGGATGATCTCGACTCACAACTTAAGTTACTTGGTCGCTAAACTAGACAAAGTCTTCAAATTTTGGCTTCCTAACTCGATGTGCCTTTACTAAACTATCCAAGACCTATTAACCCTCACTTGGGCCTTTTTCTCTACTGACCTTACACTATCTTACAACTATGGTGGTCAACCTAGATCTCACTCCTAAGTGTTCTAAAACTAGGCGATAAGCGAAAGTGCTCACTGGTGTAAATTTCAGAATGACATCTACGGTTTCTTGAGTGCATTAGACACCCTTAAACTACAATTTTTCCTTCAAAACTTTCACACAAGACTCTCCTGACCTTAGGGCATCTCCCAAACTTGATGTGGCTCAAGGGCCTGGCTTGGGCCTTCTTGGGCCTAAGCTTAAAGTCCAAGGTTCCCCTGTTTTCCTGGGCAGAAAATGCCCTGACTTGAATTAACTTGTGACACATGGTTCTAACTCATATCCTATGAACTATGGTTGGAAAAACTTCTCTGACACTCCCTATAACTAAGGCCCAACAGGGCCTAATGAGGGCCTACCCATGACATGGTCAAATCTCCCTATTTCTATGTTGCAACAAAACTGTCCCCTGCTGGACAGATTATGTTATTCTACTTGTGCACCTAACCAAACGACTTGCAAACCTCCAACAAACTCCTAAAACCTTTTATATACTCCTAATACTAACTTCTGGTGGCTTGGGCCTAAAATTGCACATCAATGACATGGTCAAAACTCACTCTAAACCTCAGGGTACTAAACTGATTTTCTGCAGAAACTAAGACTCTTCTTTCTCCAAGGTTTTTACTTGACAAACTCAACCACCACCAACCCAATACCCAAACCAAGACTTAAACATGGTGATCTAATGAATTAACTCCCTTACACTCAAAATAATCTTGGTGGAGATCATCCTTACCTAAGGTGCAATTATGGCAAAAACAAAGGAAATCACATTGCACAATTTACAAGTCATCAAGTTTTAGAAACAACAAGTTATGTATTTTTATAATATATACACGAATTATTACCATACATCAAGGAGAACTAATCAATATTAACACCTTATTCCTACTGAAATTAAAGCTTACTAACAAAATCTTTCCAAATGATCAAAATCTTCCAACATTCCAAGAGAAATTTACACGCATGCATGTCTTCGAGTTTTACCAATCAAAGCAACATGTTTTCTAAATATATTTTACCATGAAATTGACATGCAAGCCTAGCATTATATCTAGATGATCACTTAGCATGCAAAGGGTTTTATCAAGACTTCACTAAGATTTTCATGTTATCATCACAAAAACACACAAAGTGGAACATGACAACCAAAACACCATCCATTCAGCTCCTATCAAGTCATGGCCGAATGGATTAGGGTGAAAACAACAATTGCATGAGTGTAGCATACTCATGTCTAGCCATTCTCAACCCTTTGCTACTATAACTCATGGTGAAAGTCTTGAATTCACAAGAATCAAGGATATTCACTAGGATTTTTAACAAAACACCACCATGCAAGGTCAACACATAAGTTTTTCTACTCTAAACTCTTAAGATATACAAGAACAACATGTAGGGAGTAGTATTACTTGATAATAGGATGATTGTTTGAGTGAGAAATGAAAAAAGTAGGGGATGGGGGCTCGGTTTTTGGGAATTGCCGAGAGGGGAGGGGGAAAAGCCGAGAGGGAGGGGGGAGGAAGGAGATGAGAGTGAAGTGGTGGGGTGAAGTGAAGTGGTGATCACTTCCTTGAATTGTTTTTATGTCTTGATTTGACTATATTGTGAGTGGGTTTGAGAAATGACAAGGGTATCCTTCTAGCTAGAATTAAGCTAACTTGCATGCAAGGTCAAAGAGGTAATTTGCCTACTAGTTCATGAGTTAGTGGGTTTGGAATTGTCCTCTTTGTCCTTGAAAAGAATGAAAGGGTGGTTTGCATGCAAGGGCTTCCTTGTAATTTGCTAATTATGACAACTAAAATTTATAAAGATTTATTTTTATAAAATAAAATACAAGTTCAAAAATTATAAAATTTATACCATAAAATAACTTGGATTTTTAAAAATTTTATAAAACCACTTTTGAAATTTGTGAACAAAATGACTTTTAAAAAGAAATTTATTCAAGGTTTAAAATATTTCTTATAAATCCAAAATAAAAGAAATAAATAAACTTTTGCTTTGAAAAATTATATACCACATAAAGCAAATTTAGGACGCATAAATTTTCATTCACACAAGCATACAATAGTTGAATATATTGGCATTCGGCTTTAAAATTGCACCAAATTTACAAATAATATTACACGAAAATGCCGGTTGTAACATCCTCTCCCCCTTAAGGGATTCTGTCCCCAGAATCTAAGAGAACAGATGAGGATACCGGGAACGCATATCAGACTCTAACTCCCAAGTTGATTCTTCGACCTTAGGGTTCCTCCAAAGTACTTTTACTAACTTTACTGACTTATTTCTAAGACTCTTCTCTTGCCAGTCGAGTATTTTGACCGGTTGCTCCACAAATGACAGGTCTGCCTGAATTTCTACAGGTTCATATTCTATCACATGGCTAGCGTCAGGATTGTACTTCTTAAGCAACGACACATGGAACACATTATGCACATGCTGATACTGAGGTGGTAAGGCCAACTCGTAGGCCACCTTCCCCACTTGACTCAAAATTTCAAAAGGACCTATATATCTAGGTGCTAACTTCCCTTTCTTGCCAAATCTAGACAACCCTTTTCTAGGCGACACCTTCAACAAAACAGCTTCGCCAATTTGAAATCGAACATCCTTACGCGTTGCATCCGCATACTTCCTCTGTCTATCTTGAGCAGCAAGTAACCTTCTCTAAATTAGCTTGACCGTGTCATGCAACTGTTGCACCAATTCCGAGCCGAGAATCCTTCTTTCTCCTACTTCATCCCAACTTGTTGGTGATCTACATTTTCGCCCGTACAAAGCTTCGTATGGTGGCATGCCAATACTGGAATGATAGCTATTGTTGTAAGAGAATTCAATCAACGACAAGTGGTCATCCCAACTTCCTGCAAAATTGATTGCACAACTGCGCAACATGTCTTCGATTGTTTGAATTGTCCTTTCGCTCTGACCATCAGTCTGCGGGTGGTACACCGTGGTCATATTCAACTTCGTGCCAAGACATTCTTGAAATTGCTTTCAGAATCTCGAGTTAAATCAAGGATCTCTGTCTGAAACTATTGATACGGGTACTCCATGCCTTAGTACGATTTCGCGCACATACAGATGAACCAATTTGTCCAGTGACGACTTCTCGTTAATTGGAAGGAAATGCGCTGACTTCGTAAGACGATCAACTATAACCCATATAGCGTCATGTCCGGATTTCGTTCGCGGTAATCCCACTATAAAATCCATAGCAATATTTTCCCATTTCCATTCTGGAATCTTTAGGGGCTGAATTAATCCGCTTGGTCGTTGATGTTCTGTCTTCACCTTCTGACAAGTATAACACTTCGCAACCCATTCTGCCACGTCTCGCTTCATATTTGGCCACCAAAAGTTCTTCTTTAAGTCTCGATACATCTTGGTGCTTCCCGGGTGGATTGAAAATTTCGAATTGTGGGCTTCGTGTAGGATCTCATTCTTTAATTCAGGTACATGAGGAATCCAAATTCTGGAGGAAAACCTTAGTGTCCCTTACTCATCCCTTTGAGTATTAATCTCCTCTCCAGTTAACTGATTCTTCTCTTTCTCCATTACTTCTTCTTGACATTTCTTTATCTTTTCCACTAGGGTTGGCTGAAAAGTCATTGCACGATAAACTTCTTCAAATTTTCCACAATCACAGAGTTCCAGTTCAAATCTATTGATTTCTTCAGTCAATTCCTTTGGTGTTGCCATCATATTCAATCTCTCCTTTTTGCTTAGTGCATCGGCCACAACATTCGCTTTTCCAGGATGGTAATTTATCGAGCAATCGTAGTCCTTGATCAATTCCAGCCATCTCCTCTTCCTCATATTGAGCTCCTTCTGAGTGAAAATGTACTTTAAACTCTTATGATCTGTGTAGATTTCACACTTCTCTCCGTAGAGGTAATGTCTCCAAATCTTAAGTGCGAAGACTATGGCGGCTAGCTCCAAGTCATGCGTCGGGTACTTCAACTCATGCGGTTTCAACTGTCTTGACGCATACGCGATCACCTTACTGTGTTGCATTAACACACAGCCCAATCCTTTATGTGAAGCATCGCTGAATATCACAAAGTTTCCTTGGTCATCTGGTAGTACTAACACCGGAGCTGTTACCAATCTCTGTTTCAACTCTTGAAAACTATCCTCACATTCTGCACTCCATTCAAACTTTTGATTCTTCCTGGTTAACTTGGTCAATGGCGTGGCGATTTTCAAAAAATCCTTGACAAGCCTTCTATAGTATCCTGCCAATCCTAGAAAACTTCGCACTTCCGTAAGAGTCTTTGGCCTCTCCCAACTCATAATTGCCTCAATCTTTGCCGGATCCACTTTAACTCCTTCATTTCCAATGACGTGTCCCAAGAATTGAACTTCCTTTAACCAAAACTCATATTTGGAAAACTTGGCGTACAACTTCTCTTGCCGAAGTATCTCCAATGCTATCCAGAGGTGATGTTTATGTTCTTCTTCTGACTTAGAATAAATAAGGATGTCATCAATGAATACCACGACAAACTTGTCCAGATACTTTTTAAATACTCGATTCATCAGATCCATGAATGTGGCCGGGGCGTTGGTCAATCCAAAAGGCATTACTAGGAATTCATAATGCCCATATCTGGTCCTAAATGATGTCTTGGGAATATCTTCTTTTTTGATCTTTAATTGATGGTATCCCGATCTCAAGTCAATCTTTGAAAAGCATTTTGCTCCCTTCAGCTGGTCAAAAAGGTCATCTATTCTTGGTAGCGGGTAGCGGTTCTTGATCGTTACCTTATTCAACTCCCGATAATCTATGCATAGTCGCATAATCCCATCTTTCTTCTTTACAAACAGAACAGGTGCTCCCAATGGCGACGTACTTGGTCGTATCACTCCCTTATCCAACAATTCTTGTAGCTGGCTCGCCAACTCTTTCATGTCTGCTGGTGCCATCCTATATGGGGCCTTTGAAACTGGTTCCGTGCCTGGAGCAAGGTTGATCTCGAACTCGATTTGTCGATCTGGTGGTAAGCCTGGTAGTTAGACAGAAACACATCGGGAAACTCGTTAACTACATGTATATCTTCTATGCTGGGACTCCCTTTTTCTGAATCCACTACATAAGCTAGGAACGACTCACAACCTTTTCTAAGTAGCTTCTTAGCCTGAACGATTGTAAGAAATAGTTGTTCTTGCCTCTGCCCCTTAAATACTACCTTTTCTCCACTCTTCGTCTTTAAATACACTTTCTTGGTCTTACAATTAATCTGACCGTTATTCTCTCCTAACCAATCCATTCCTAGAATTATATCAAACTCCCCCAACTTGAAGAGTATCAAGTCGGCTGAAAACTTATACCCCGAAATATCAATCTCACACTTTGGACAAAATTGATTCACAGGAATCTTCTCTTGGTTCGCAATTACCACATTTACTACCTCGCTCAAAATCATTTTATCAAATTGAAGCTTATCAACAAAAGTTTCTGATAGAAAAGATCTTGTTGCTCCCGAATTAATCAATACTTTAGCTTTGACATTATTGAGTAAAAGTGTACCTGCTATCACCTCAGAATTCTGAACAGCATCCTTCATCTTCAGATCAAATGTCCTTGATGTTGCTTGCGGGGTTGGTGTAGGTGGTGGAGGTTATGTCAATACCTCAGCTGGCACGCTCGCACTGGTACTTGCCACGTTCATTAGAGCTCTGACTGGTCCGGTTGCCTTGCATTCCCTAGCTATGTGTCCAGTCTTCCCACACTTGTAACACGTAACTCCTGGCTTCGGCATCTTGCACTCATTCGCCAAATGCCCCTTCTGGTTACACCTATAGCAGGTCATGCTCAGTTTATTGCACACTCCAGGGTGCCTTCTTCCACAGTGCTTGCATTCTGGTCTCTGGAACCTGTTTTCTCCAAATTGGCCTTGGCATGCCTGGTTGTTCCCCTTTGATTCTTGCCTTTTGCCCAAATTTCCCTTCTTTTAAAAATTTCCGCCCTTATGGAATCCGATCCTCTTTACATTCCGATCTTGTGAACTTCCGGCTTCAGACTTTTCTCCATAAAATGGAACATTCCTCTTCTTGTTATCCCTTTCCTTCCTTGACTACGTCCCATTATTCTCAATCAGAGCAGCTTTCTGTACTACTCCCGCATAGGTTTCAAGTTCAAACATAGCCACTCTATCTCTGATCCAAGGCTTCAATCCTTGCTGAAATTTCTTTGCTTTTTCCTCCTCAGTGCTAGTATACTTTGTCACAAACCTTGACAACTCAGTGAACTTCTTCTCATACTCCAGTACAGTCAAGTTCCCTTGCTTCAACTCCAAAAATTTAAGCTCCATCTGATTCTGCATGTACTTAGGGTAATACTTTTCCAGAAATAACTTCTTAAATCTCTCCCAAGAAACCTGCTGAGTTGCTTCCATAGCTTTTACTGATTCCCACCAATAGATGACTTCGCCCTTGAAGAAGTAAGTAGCATATGGCGTCTTCTGATCATCTCCTAACTGTACCAACTCAAAAGCCTTTTCCATTTCCTTAATCCATGTGTTAGCTATTACTGGATCAGTGGTATCATGAAATGCAGGTGGATTCACATTCTGAAATGCCTTGAAAGTGACAACTTGTCTAGGTGGTACTGGTGGTTCAGGTGGTTGGTGTGGTTCACGGTTATCTTGGTTTTCAATTCGTTGTTGAAGAGTTAGTTGTTGTTGAGCTATAGCATTGGTTTATTGTTGCAAAGTTTCCAGTAATCGAAGAATATTTGGGTCTGTGGTAGATGTGGTTATGGGGTTCTTCTTTTTGGGAGGCATGATCCTGAAATAAGAGTTATATCAAAACAGATATGAATGATAAAATAATTTGAGGGTATCGCATGGCATTCTTGTTTACTTATGAGGTCAAGTTTCAAATTAAGCAGATATGGCGATGCATATAAAAGCGT
Source organism: Apium graveolens (assembly GCF_009905375.1). NCBI lineage: Eukaryota > Viridiplantae > Streptophyta > Magnoliopsida > Apiales > Apiaceae > Apium > Apium graveolens. The sequence goes on from NC_133650.1 coordinate 68,630,895, forward strand.
AAAATAACAGTTGAGAGCAAATGGAACAATAGTGCATGATTATTGAAATTTAAAGGTCATAATACATCAGGATTAGGACAAAGTCTGATTCTAGGAACAACAGGCTTATTTAAAGGAAATAACGGAAACAACTGGGAATTCTACGGAGTCTGATAGTACAACAACATGAAAAAGTAAGTGGAAAGAACTAAGGCTCCACTCCATCTGAATGGGGCTTGGTAGTCTTTTCCTCTCGAAGCATCTTCACAATGCTCTGGAGCTCATCCGCGACCATCTGAATGACATACTGGCTGGTGCGGTTCCGGTGCGCTGGCATCTCCTCAAGCTTAGTTTTGGTGTACTGTACCAAGGTCTCAAGTCTCGCAGTCATCTGCTCATTGGGCTTCCCTTCATAGTTTCGGCTGTCTGGGTACACGTTCTTCAGTCGGTCTATCAATCGGTCATACTTGCCCTGAAGCATGTCAAACTCGCGCCTCAACTCCGCATACACGGAGAAAGCAATAGTGTCGTCCGACCCAGAGGATGACGAGGAATGCGCCCTTTGCTGACAACCAATAAGAGGAGTATTAATAATAATTTTACGTAACCTACTCTCTCACATATTATCTATAACCTATACATATACCCTATAACCTATTTGGGTTGTCCAGGGACTCTAAACCGTAGCTCTGATACCAAAAACCCTATCACACCCCAACTTTACCAATAATTTAAATATAACTATTACAAAATTTTAAAAGGAGTAAACATAACCAAATCCAAGATCTTACAGTTTAGGGTTTGGATCAGCCCAACACTACCATCTATTACAACTGATTTTAATATCGAGTCCTCACACAAACTACTATCTCTTATTCTACCTGAGCTCGAACATAAGCATCAGCATCACAGGTCTTACGGGCGGTCTGCTTGAATCTAACTATAGCTGCTAGCTGTAATATCAGGGTAAAGCAAGGAGTGAGCCAAATGCTCAACAAGTGCTAAACAGTACGATACAAAACATAAATCGAGATATACATTAAAGAATGATAATGGGAAGACATAACCAATGATAACGAGAGATAAAACTTTGGGTGATGGCATCATTTTGCTTGTATCAAAACAATTTCAAAATCTTATCTTACTCAAAATCATTTTATGACGCTACGGATTACAGCCGGTGATCAGCCGCGAAGTAATCCCGAACCTCGCTGGGTTCTAAAACATTAATGGGATCCCTAGGCAACTTTTAAGCCTAATATAAGTGTGGAAAGAACTCGCGTCTCAGTCCAGATCCACTATTCAGAGAAAACATTTATCCCCCTTTGGGACTGAAAATCCACATTTTAATCATTTTAAAAATCGATGTCGATTTATGATAAAATCTCTTTTGACCGTAAACATTTTTATCAAGGGATTATAGATCAACTCGAAACAGGGGAAATATGGTACTAAATCTTAGGGCCATGATCCACTAAACTTTACTCTGTTAGGGTAACTGAAAGGTTTTCATATATCAAAACTTTGACAAGGAAATTTAGTGAGGCTATTGGATATTATGAAGGGGTAATGCCAAACTGGGCTTAAAGCAATGGTTTCTCGTCAAGGTGCAAGTGCTAGATCATCAGAAGATAAGCATCATGAATACTAAGGGTGTTAAGGTATTAAGAAATGATCTTTAACTCAGGATATATCAGAATTGTCAAGCTTTAGGATAAGAAAGAGGGGTATCAATCAATGAGGAACAACTTTGATAAATATCTGGCTTTCAGGTATCAAGGTAAGGTTCTATAGGGGTTCAAGTATCAGGATGAGATATCAATACTTAGGAATCATTAGCATGGTAATCAAGAGGATCAACCAAGTGCTATAACAACTCTTCATTTTATTATGGCATTCAAATTACTTTAATATACTATCATGATAAGACTTTTGAACTACTTGCAATACGTACTCGAGGGTTCATGGCATTTCTATATGATTCAAAGATAAACATAAGATACGCTTGATTTAAATATATCAAAATGACTCAGGATAGTTGCATCAATATATATGAGCTATTTGCAGTAAATACGAAAGACAAGTTGAATCACTTGCCTTGAGGAAGGCTGGTCTGGTCTGACTGGTAGGAGCAACTGGAAGCTTCACTTGACCTTTATGGTAAGTTTACCCTCGTCTCGAGATCCTACATAAATAATAATCCTCATTATAATATATTCTCACCAACTTAACCTATTTACAACCCGAATTTAAACACGGATGGCACTTAGGCCTATATGCACTTAATTTATATTCACCTTAAAAATATAATTGCAAACATAGCCACATATACTTATATATCATATTTTAATACCAAATAATACCACATACACAATAATGCAACACTAGGATTGGATGATCTCGACTCACAACTTAAGTTACTTGGTCGCTAAACTAGACAAAGTCTTCAAATTTTGGCTTCCTAACTCGATGTGCCTTTACTAAACTATCCAAGACCTATTAACCCTCACTTGGGCCTTTTTCTCTACTGACCTTACACTATCTTACAACTATGGTGGTCAACCTAGATCTCACTCCTAAGTGTTCTAAAACTAGGCGATAAGCGAAAGTGCTCACTGGTGTAAATTTCAGAAACTAAGACTCTTCTTTCTCCAAGGTTTTTACTTGACAAACTCAACCACCACCAACCCAATACCCAAACCAAGACTTAAACATGGTGATCTAATGAATTAACTCCCTTACACTCAAAATAATCTTGGTGGAGATCATCCTTACCTAAGGTGCAATCATGGCAAAACAAAGGAAATCACATTGCACAATTTACAAGTCATCAAGTTTTAGAAACAACAAGTTATGTATTTTTATAATATATACACGAATTATTACCATACATCAAGGAGAACTAATCAATATTAACACCTTATTCCTACTGAAATTAAAGCTTACTAACAAAATCTTTCCAAATGATCAAAATCTTCCAACATTCCAAGAGAAATTTACATGCATGCATGTCTTCGAGTTTTACCAATCAAAGCAACATGTTTTCTAAATATATTTTACCATGAAATTGACATTCAAGCCTAGCATAAGCTATATCTAGATGATCACTTAGCATGCAAAGGGTTTTATCAAGACTTCACTAAGATTTTCATGTTATCATCACAAAAACACACAAAGTGGAACATGACAACCAAAACACCATCCATTCGGCTCCTATCAAGTCATGGCCGAATGGATTAGGGTGAAAACAACAATTGCATGAGTGTAGCATACTCATGTCTAGCCATTCTCAACCCTTTGCTTCTATAACTCATGGTGAAAGTCTTGAATTCACAAGAATCAAGGATATTCACTAGGAGTTTTAACAAAACACCACCATGCAAGGTCAACACATAAGTTTTTCTACTCTAAACTCTTAAGATATACAAGAACAACATGTAGGGAGTAGTATTACTTGATAATAGGATGATTGTTTGAGTGAGAAATGAAAAAAGTAGGGGATGGGGGCTCGGTTTTTGGGAATTGCCGAGAGGGGAGGGGGAAAAGCCGAGAGGGAGGGGGGAGGAAGGAGATGAGAGTGAAGTGGTGGGATGAAGTGAAGTGGTGATCACTTCCTTGAATTGTTTTTATGTCTTGATTTGACTATATTGTGAGTGGGTTTGAGAAATGACAAGGGTATCCTTCTAGCTAGAATTAAGCTAACTTGCATGCAAGGTCAAGGAGGTAATTTGGCTACTAGTTCATGAGTTAGTGGGTTTGGAATTGTCCTCTTTGTCCTTGAAAAGAATGAAAGGGTGGTTTGCATGCAAGGGCTTCCTTGTAATTTGCTAATTATGACAACTAAAATTTATAAAGATTTATTTTTATAAAATAAAATACAAGTTCAAAAATTATAAAATTTATACCATAAAATAACTTGGATTTTTAAAAATTTTATAAAACCACTTTTGAAATTTGTGAACAAAATGACTTTTAAAAAGAAATTTATTCAAGGTTTAAAATATTTCTTATAAATCAAAAATAAAAGAAATAAATAAACTTTTGCTTTGAAAAATCATATACCACATAAAGCAAATTTAGGACGCAGAAATTTTCATTCACACAAGCATACAATAGTTGAATATATTGGTATTCGGCTTTAAAATTGCACCAAATTTACAAATAATATTACATGAAAATGCTGGTTGTAACATCCAGTTTATAACTGTATAAAAATATCGTTGCAAGGTGATCTCATATATCTACCCTTATCTCAACATTTTTCTGAAAATCTTTGACATGCATAAGATAATCATTTACTAGATATAAGTTTAAAAGATGAAGTTACAAGATACTCCAATATACTTATATCTTTTCTGAATACTACTTGAACTACCACCGTTCAAATTATAATTAGTTCATCTCATAGGTTAAGCTACAAGACAAAACTTGTATAGAATCAATCTTTAAAATATCATCAAAATAAAATGAAGTTACGAGATACTTCATTTGATGCAAACATCATTTTGAAAGCTTGACCCTGCCAACACTCAACAATCGCCCAACAGTAGCCTTTCTATCGAAGTGCTCTGGGTAGTGTTGCAGAAATATCCAATTGGATGATGAACTCATTACGGGAGTTTGCCGCGCCAGGAAGACCACTTACGATGATCAGTCGTAGTAGTGCAACCCCACCATTTTTTACATGTAGAGGAGAACCTGTCGGATTTACTTGTCAATCGAACACTGGACTCCTAAGGAATGGACCGTCTTAGCGGAACTTCCGGGCCATTTGGGCCAATATAATAAGGCTGGGCCGGCGCTACTCGACCACTTACGCCACTCCTAGTTCAGATGAAATCCATGACCCTGAAACGTAAAGCTCGTTCTCCCTTTCCCCAAGTAGAAACTTGTTGATATGGCTCCACTAAGAAGTCGTATCTAGATAGAAAGGAAAACTCACCGATATTTCCCAGACGATGCTTGTTAATGAATTAACTTATTCCAAGAATTTTACTTCCCGAGTGTTAGGTAAGTAATCAAAAACTCTTTTATCAGAATAGCAACCTTGTTGCGAATATAAAATACACCATAGAGCCGGATCCCTCAGGTTTTGAGCGAGTATTTAAATCCCCTTCGAAAGGAGGATCTTAAATATAAAAATGAGTTTTGGGATCCGCCCTAACCTTTAAAAATCATTTTGAAGACTCGAAAACATTTTTAAGAACGTTTGGAGTGATGCTGATTTAATAAAATAAATCAGTCCCAATATATTAGAAAATATCTGAATATTATTATTTAAATAATATTCCCATAAAGAATAATCTTTATAAAAATAATTGAAGTAGAAGTTTTAAAACTTATAATTTAAATGAATATTAAATAACCAAAGATATACTTATACGAAAGTACTATCTTTAATTGAATAATCAAAAATAAGTTTGATTATCGACACATTATTCTTTAATAAAATAAAGAATATTAATTAGTAAATAATCGGAGTCATAAGTCCTCGAATGAATATTCAAAATAATATTCATTAAATGAAATAAACGGAGTCATATGTCCTCGAATGAATATTCAAAATAATATTCATTAATAAAATAAACGGAGTCATATGTCCTCGAATGAATATTCAAAATAATATTCATTAATAAAATAAACGGAGTCATATGTCCTCGAATGAATATTCAAAATAATATTCATTAATAAAATAAACGGAGTCATATGTCCTCGAATGAATATTCAAAATAATATTCATTAATAAAAATAAAGTTATCGAATAAACCTTATTCGATTCATAGTTTTGTAAACTATATCTATATATATATAAATATATATAATATACTCGGGAACATCGACTCCCGGTTTAGAAAATGTTCACCTTTGGGTCCCCCTATACTAAGGGTATACGTAATTACTGCTTATCTCTAGCATAGGTATTATGCAACTAATAAGCATTTGAATCAATAGATATATATCAAGATTACTAAACAGACATGCATATATACCATATCACATGCTCCAATATATCGCAAGATTTGCTAATTAACCATCATGCATCTATCACAAGATAATGCATATACATATACATCACAACAACAGTATAACGGGTAGAAAACTTGCCTGAGCGACTGGGGGTGGTAAAAGTCCTGGGATGAGTCTGGTAACCTATAAACCACATATAAGTTGGAATTAAACCAAAGTCGCTTAAGAATCTATTCTTTAACCAATTAGACTCTAACGCTCGTTTTGCGCTTAATGATTCTCTTAAGTCGCTCGAGTACCCTCGGCTCCACCATTTTTAATAAATTAACCATTAAGAGTTTTAAGGAGATTCTTTCGCGAGCACCTTACCAACTTCCTAATCCACTTTACATAAATTTTTCATACTCCAATTAGTCATTTAAGGTCTCTAACCAATGTTTCAAAGTAAGGCGAGGGGTAATGGTTCGTTCGCGAAACGCCGTTACTTAAAACGGTCGTTTCTCCTAAACCGTATATCGGATTCAAACGAACTACATATCAAAACGAAGATCGTAACATGAACTATCTAATAATGGCAATGGTCAAAACCTAACAGTGAGTTCTCGGGTCCTGATGTTATGAACAAAAACAGTCTAGGATAATCGGATATTACGACGGCTATGTTTACGCGATTACCAAATTTGTACAACTCCAAATCAATCCACAATCAACCCACAATCAACATTACAACCCAAAATCCCTCCAAACCTCACCATATCAGTCCATTACTTCATGTTTTAACCAACTCATTCAATCACAACAAAAGCTACTAACCATATTAAGGTTCATTAACTAATAACCAAGATTCAACCATCAAAATCTCTACAAACTCAACCAAACTTTAAACAAACAAGCATCATGCTTCACATATACTATATCAATCATAACCATTCCTAAATACTCAAAACTAAAGCTAGTTGATAGGGATAAATAAATTATGATTGTATAATTAAATACTGCATTAATTATACAAGCTGTGGGCTGCTAGGCCCAATAAAAAGACATATGATACTCAGACCAGAAAGGTTAAATCAGGCCTGATGGAATAAAAAAGGCCCAAAAGCCCTGATTATTAATTTCGTAATTAATTAATAAGGGAAAAAATCAGCTATTGAGAAGAGTCCCGATAAGGATATAAATCCTTATAGATTAGCCTCAAGGGGACCTAAAAGGATAAGGAATCAGCTTCCTACTTCCTAGGACTCCTAAGTCTATTCTAATTATGAGACTTGCCCACCAGGTCTCCTATACCAAGTCCAATTCAAGGACTCCCAATATCTATATAAGGGGACTCACCCCCACCAATCAGAACTACGTTTTTTGGCTTGATTCTCTAATTCACAGAGATACGTAGGCATCTCGTAAAGGCAGATTGAGTCACAAAACACGAGAGCAGCCATTGAAGGCCTTGAGCTCCCGAATCTTAGTATTAAATACAGCAAGTAATAACCTTAGTTTTTTATCCATAACATTTGGCGCCGTCTGTGGGAAACAGCAACAACAACCATGGCGAGAACACGGAGAACAATTGGAGCTCTAGAGGAAGGAACACCATCAGAGACAACTCAGGTGATTTCATCGACCGTGGAGGTTCCTCCCCATTCAACTTATGCATCTACTCAGGGGGAAGCCCAGACAGGGGCAACTCATCCTCAGCCACAAGGGACAACTCCCCCGACTATTCAAGGTACGAATCCTCAAGTTCAACAAATACATATACCTGTGAATTCTCGACCCGTCGGGTATGAATATTCAACTATTGTTACTACTAACCCCCCCTATGGGATGCCTCTTCACCCTGAGGTTGGAGGAAGCGGATATGCTGGGCGAAGCGAAGCACGAGGGCGGTCGCCCCCCTATATACGAGGTTTGGATCCTATCCCTGAGGATCGGGAATTTTCTGAAGTGGCCCCGAGAAGGAGGCGTCCTGGAAAAGAGCCAATGGCCGATGGAAGGCAACGCCCCCAAAGCACCCCAGGGGCGAATCCCCAAGAAGTGCAGGAAAAGATCAGGGCTCATGAGGCTGAAATCCAAAGGCTGAGGCGTGATTTGGAGGCTCACCAAGCCACCAGACCCCACATACCTCCTAGGGGGAGAAATCCTCCTCCTATCATAGACCTGGATGGTCCGGTAAGAAGAAGGGCTGCTGTCCCAAGAACTGATCCAAGCAATCTCCTTCCCCTTGGAGATCCTGATGATCCAACTCCACCCTTCACATAAGAGATAATGAATGCCCATATCTCAAGGAAATTCAAGATGCCCACTATCAAAGCCTATGATGGCACGGGAGACCCCGCTAATCATGTTAGGACATTCTCTAATGCACTGCTGCTGCAACCCATGAATGATGCTATAAAATGTCGGGCCTTCCCTCAAACCCTGTCGGGTATGGCTCAAAGATGGTACAGTCGCCTACCCCCAAATTCTATTGGATCATTCAGAGAATTAAGTCAGGCTTTTATTAAGCAATTCATCAGTGGAAGAGTCCATGAGAAAAGTTCAGCATCTCTTATGAGTCTTGTGCAGGGAGCTAAGGAATCCTTAAGAGATTACCTGAATCGTTTTACAAAGGAGGCTTTAAAAGTCCCAGACCTTGATGATAAGGTAGCCATGATAGCACTGCAACAAGGAACTAGGGATGAGTTTTTTAAGATGTCTTTGGCCAAACGACCCCCTGAGAGCATGTTGCAGCTCCAAGAGAGGGCAGGGAAGTATATCAAGGTTGAAGAAAGCATGAGGAAGATCGTAGTAAGTAATGAGCCCACTGGAGGCAAGAAGCGAAAAACTGATTTAGAATATATTGCAAAGGACAAATATCCTAGAACCAAACAAAACCCCGATTCAACCCCCAAGAAGGGAGGACCTGGGCAAAAGTTCACTGAATACGCTAAGCTTAATGCTCCTAGAAGTCAGATTTTGATGGAGATTGAGAAAGACAGAGATGTTCGCTGGCCTAAGCCCTTGAAGGCTGATCCCGCCAAGCTAGATAAGAGCAAGTATTGCAGGTTTCACAAAGATGTTGGCCATGACACCGATGAGTGTAGGCAATTGAAAGATGAAATTGAGTTCCTCATTCGAAAAGGAAGATTGAACAAGTATACTGGAGATGCAGGGGACAGAAATAATAATGGAAGGAAGAACTTTGAAGATCGTAGGAGGGACCAAGACGATCAGGGGCGAAACCCCCAGCCTAGAGGACCAGTTATAAACACCATTTATGGAGGGCCGAGACCTCGAGGGCCTGTGATAAACACGATCTTTGGAGGTCCAACTGCTGCTGGATTGTCCAAAAATTCCAGAAAGGCATATACTAGAGAGGTTATGCATATTGTTGGAGAAGCCCCGAAGAGGGCCAGGACAGAAGTAACATTGGCTTTTGATGATTCCGACCTAGAGGGTGTAAAGTTTCCCCATGACGACCCGCTGGTCATAACACCAATAATAGGAAATAGCCCGGTTAAGAGGGTCCTTGTGGATAATGGTGCTTCTGTGGATATCTTGCTCCACGACACCTTTCTAAGGATGGGGTATAACGACTCCCAGTTGACACCAACCGACATGCCGATATATGGATTTGCTGGAGTAGAATGTCCTGTGGAAGGGATAATCAAATTGCCAACCACCATAGGTACGGAGCCAAGGCAAGCAACGCAGATGCTGGATTTCGTGGTGGTAAAGGCTAGTTCAACTTACAATGCTATCATGGGGAGAACAGGGATACATGCCTTCAAGGAAGTCCCCTCTTCCTACCATTCAGTCATGAAGTTTCCCACCCGAAACGGGATTGGAGAAGAGAGAGGAGATCAAAAAATGGCTAGAAGCTGTTATGTGGCCTCTTTGAGGGCAGATGGAGTCGGGGGGTAGGTTCTTCCTATTGAAGATATGGATGTTCAAGAAAATGATGAGAATAGAGGAAGGCCAGTAGAAGAATTGGTTTCGGTTCCTTTAGACCCCAAGAATCCTGAGAGGATGACTTTCATTGGAGCCACATTAGAGGAGCCCCTTAGAGGAAAGTTAGTGAAATTTTTGCAAGAAAATAGTGATATGTTTGCATGGTCAGCAGCTGATATGCCAGGCATAAACCCGGAGTTAATTACTCACAAGCTAAACGTGGATCCAAGCCAGAAGACAGTGAAACAAAAGAAAAGAAATTTTGCCCCGGAAAGACAAGAGGCTATAAAACAGGAAGTAGAAAAGCTCTTAGAGGCTGGTTTCATTGAGGAAATTCAATTTCCAGAGTGGTTAGCAAACCCTGTAATGGTGAAGAAGGCTAATGGAAAGTGGAGGATGTGTATAGACTTCACTGATCTGAATGATGCATGCCCCAAAGACTGTTTTCCGCTGCCTAGAATTGATACTTTGATTGATGCCACTGCTGGACATGAGATGCTGAGTTTCATGGATGGATTTAGCGGATACAACCAGATCAAAATGCATAAGGATGACATTCCAAAGGTATCATTTATCACTGACTTTGGTGTTTATTGTTATCTTGTTATGGCGTTTGGTCTCAAGAATGCAAGAGCCACCTATCAAAGGTTGGTGAATAGAATTTTTAAGGATCTTATTGGTAGGACTATGGAAGTTTATGTTGATGACATGTTAGTCAAGAGTCTAGTAAAGACTGATCATATAGCCCATTTAAGGGAAGCTTTTGAGGTCCTGAGGTACCACAAGATGATGTTAAATCCTACGAAGTGTGCTTTCGGAGTAGGATCTGGAAAATTCTTGGGATTAATGGTCTCAAAAAGAGGAATTGAGGCTAATCCCGATAAAATAAAGGCGATCCTGGACATGGAACCACCAAAAACTATCAAGGATGTTCAGAAGCTCACAGGAAGGGTTGCTGCGCTAGGACGATTCATCTCCAAGTCAGGAGACAAGTGCTTGTCATTCTTCAAGTCACTAAAGAACATTAAAGACTTTGTATGGAGTGAAGAAAACCAGAAGGCATTTGAAGAGTTAAAGAAGTATATGGCCCAGGCCCCGTTGTTGGCCAAGCCAGTTCTGAGTGAAATTTTATTCTTGTACTTGGTTGTTTCAGAAAGCGCCTTGAGCGCGGTATTGGTTAAGGAAGAACTGAAAGTCCAGAAACCCGTATACTATGTCAGCAAAATTTTGCATGGTGCTGAGTTGAATTATTCAACTATAGAGAAATTCGCTTTAGCCTTGGTAATGGCTTCAAGAAAGCTGCGTCCTTATTTTCAAGCTCACCAGATTGAAGTGCTAACAAATCAGCCACTGAGAAATATCATTCACAGTCCCAAGGCAAGTGGGAGACTAATTAAGTGGGCAATAGAGTTGGGAGAGTTTGATCTCAAGTATAAGCCACGTACGGCTATAAAAGCCCAGGCACTAGCTGACTTCGTGGTGGAATGTACCATACCCAACCAAGAAGCCGGGGGGCAGGAAGATACCATACCTCAAGACAAGGAAGTCGACAATGGGGACAGAGAGAAGGATGACAAGGAGAAAGAAAATTGGGTTCTCTATTTTGATGGAGCATCAAAAACAAATTCCAGTGGAGCAGGGTTGGTTTTGCAAAGCCCTGATGGGTTCTTAATTGAGTACGCTATGAAGCTAGATTTTCCAACCACAAACAATGAGGCAGAGTATGAAGCCCTGATAGCTGGCCTTGGTCTAGCTGGGACACTTAGAGTCAAAAACTTAAAGGTCCGTGGAGACTCGAAGCTGATCATATCCCAGGTAAAGGGAGAATTTGAGGCAAGGGATGATACGATGACTAAGTATGTCCGCCTAGTAAGGGCTGTGATGACCCAATTTAATAAGTGCCATGTTGAACACATTCCAAGGGAAGAAAATGTTAAGGCAGATGCGCTATCAAAGTTCGCTTCGTCTGAGATTGAAGAAAGTTCAGGAAGTGTGTACTTCCGTGTTTTGAAGACACGAAGCATAGATGTTAAGTTGGTGGCTCCCATAGGCTTGGGGACGTCATGGATTGATCCCATCAAGGCTCACATTCAGACCGGTTGGTTGCCAAGTGATGCAACTGAATCACGGAAGTTAACTGTTCGGGCACTAAGGTACTCTTTGATAGATGGGATTCTTTACAAAAGATCTTTCGTGGTTCCCTACTTGAGGTGTCTCAGGCCCGATGAGGCACGCTTGGCTCTTGAAGAAGTGCATGAAGGTATTTGTGGACAACACTTGGGGGGCAGGGCCTTGGCTCATAAGATAACCCGTTTAGGCTTCTATTGGCCAGAAATGATGGCTGATGCCAAAGAATATGTGAAGAAGTGTGATCGCTGTCAGAAGCATGCACCAGTTGTTAGACTACCCCCCGAGATGCTGACCTCTATCAACTCCCCAATCCCCTTTGCTATGTGGGGGATGGATATTCTAGGGCCTTTCCCTATGGCCACAGCACAAAGGAAGTTTCTGATTGTAGCCATTGATTATTTCACTAAGTGGATTGAAGCCAAGCCCTTGGCCAAAATCACACCTAAGCAGGTTGCACAATTCCTGTGGGAAAACATTATGTGCCGATATGGAATTCCCCGCATCCTCGTCACTGACAATGGAACACAATTCAACAACGAGGAATTCAAGAAGTATTGTGAAGAAAATGAAATTGAGTTACGGTTCACCTCTGTGGCTCACCCACAAGCTAATGGGCAAGCAGAAGTAGCAAATCGAATAATCCTGGATGGATTAAAGAAAAGGATCGAGAAGTCAAGAAATAATTGGGTGGATGAGATACTTCCCATATATGGGCCTATAGGACTACCTGTAGAGTTACGACAGGAGCAACTCCCTTCATGTTGGCATATGGGGCAGAAGCAGTAGTTCCAGTAGAGATATCACATTCCTCTCCAATGATTCAGGCTTTCAATGCAGAAGAAAATGAGGAAGGGCAGAGGTTAGCCCTGGATCTGATCGATGAAGTGCGAGATACGGCACATGCAAAGATAGTAGAATATCAGAAAAAGGCTTCATTCTATTACAACCTAAGGGTTAAAGAGAGATTTTTTAAACAAGGAGATCTAGTCTTGAGAAAAATAGAGGCTTCTGGTGTTGGACAGAAAGGAAAGCTTGCCCCGAATTGGGAAGGGCCGTACAGAGTCAAGAGTGTTCAGGGTAGAGGAACCTACAAGCTGGAAACTATGGAAGGTTTTGAAGTCCCGAGGACCTGGCACGCACAAAACCTGAAGGTTTACTACGTGTAAGATAGGTGAAGTACGATTCTCACTTGTCATTGACAAGTAGGTTTAAAAGCACCTTGAAGCTTTGCTTGCGTAGGATTTTATATTCCAGTAGAATTTACTTTGTCTAGTTATTATTAATTAGGGTCGAACCCATGCTATATAAGGTTTTGAAAAACCAGACTTCATATTAAAGAGTTTGAAATTATTTCAGTCTAAGGATGTGTAAGATTCAAATGCATATTAAGATTGTAAAGTCAAAACAGAATGAGGCAAGAAAAGCAACATATAGAATACAAGCCCCGAAGGGTAATAAGTTCTGAATACGATTAAGTCAATACATAGAAAGCCACAATGGGCAAAACAAGAAAAACAAAATACTCAAAGATCCTTGAAGAAGTCATCATCGATGTTTCCTTCATTGGCAGCAGAAGAAGTAACTGGAACAGGATCAGCACCTCGAGGAGAAACAGCTTCGGCCTCAGCAGAAGAAGCAAGAATAGGAGAAAGAGGGATATCATCAAGAAGAGGCTCTTTCCCAGGAATATCAGGGACTGGATAGGCAGTGAGAGTCACCTCCGGAATCTTCTTCCCAATCTCCTCTACTATCTGCTCCCAACAGCTAGAAAAGGTCTCCGGGAAGTTAGCATCGTACTCAGCATTTAGGACAACCTGAAAGTCCTGAGATGCCTTATACTCAGCTATCACCTCAGCTCGGGCCCTTTGAGCATCCAGCTCCAGCTTACGAACTTTCTCCTTCTCGTCCGCCAGCTCCTTCTCTACCTCACGGAATCGAGTGAAGTTGGCCTCGGAAGCCTTGAGGTACCTATCCCTGTCCCTCTCAGCAATAGTTAGGCTGGTCCTCACATCCTTCAAATTGTGAAGGGCAGCCTGGAGATAGGTATTCATCTGCACGAACATATCAAAGTACAGTAAGTAGTAAAAAAAAACAGTCAAAAAAGGAAGAGGCTTATAGAAGCCACGGCCTGAGCACCCAGACGCTCAATCTGTAGGTCATCAGAAGACTCGACGATCTCAGCCCTGTCACGAGGCGTGATCACACTCTGAGACCAAACGGCGGCAGCCTCGGAACTCCCTACCACCGTGTCCCTCCTCTGAAGGCCCCAAGTGACGGTGAAGGGAGAGGTATGTTCATCAAGGCTAGGAGGCCTCTGGGATAAAAAGGTAGGGACGGCCTCCTGAACCGTGACTGAAGGGCCGTCACCAATCCTAACCCGCTTGTCGCGGTGGGTCTCAACAGTAGAGCCCTTGGCGGCACGGGCCTCCCGCTTCTTGAAGATCGTGTCCAAAGCGGCCCTAGCTGCAGGCAAATACGAGCACGTAAGAAAAAGGACAAATAGAGAATGGAGGAAATGGGACAAAAAGGGGAAAGAAATACCCTCGGGACCAAGGTCACTTAGACCTAAACCTTGCAAATTACCCTCTGAAAGGATGAGAGCGCAATGGTGCAAGTTATCAGCAGTAATGGCCTTGATGGCCGCATCCTCATCTATCCCCAATTTTAGGTCTCTTAAAGACCCATCTATACTTTTTGAGAAGTTGGGCCTGAAAAAATGGTCCCAACCCTCCTCGGAATCCAGAAATATATAAAACCACTCACTCTTCCATGTTGGATACGAGTCGGGATTGGTGCCAGAAATAAAGCAGGAACGAGCCAAGGATCTATGAACTATTTTGACCCATCCTTGGTCCTCAGAAGCATTTACAAATTTAAATAAATAACGAAAGACACAAACATTTGGCTCAAAACCGTGTTTACGAGATTGGGCCATAAAACAGTGAATAAAACGCCAAGAGTTGGGTGTGAGTTGGGTCGGACAGACTCGGGCCTCAGCCAAAAGGCGAAAAACAAAAGGATGAGGAGGTAGGCGAAAACCAGCATAGAAGGTTTCCTTATAGACCCGAATGGCCCCAGGTTTTGGGTAGCAGGCCCTATCATTTGGGCCTGGAGCCTCGGCCCTATAAGGGTGAGAAATGCCAAAAAGGCGGGCTATGGTACCTACTTGATCTGGACCAAATCTAGAAGGATAATTATATGCATCTAAGTGTAACATGTTAGGAAAGGCTTGCCCAAATTCGGTTAAAAGATCCCTAAGAGAAATAACTGAGGAATGTACAAGAGATTTTTTACCTCGGCTGGCCCTAGAGGGACGGGTAACAGCTTGGGGGACATGGGAGTGAGATGAATCGGAATCCGCCATGGATGAAGACAAAAACCCAGGAAGCTCTTGAAAGTAAGTGAAGAAGATGAAGATTCAAACGGAATCTTCAAAATAAGCCCAGAAAGCGGCGGAGTAGAAAGCCGGAAATCGCTTGGAGGTGGCGATTCTTGAGAGACTAATTGCAAAGTTGAAATTTAGAAATTTTTGTGAAGGTGAAGTGTGAGAAATGAACTCACACTCCACCTCTTATATAGAGGAGCTCGAAGATGCACAAACGGGCCTGGGCCTAAGAAAAAGGCGGGAAGCCCATAAGATTTGAATTTTGAAAAGATTTAAAATCAAAGTTCATTGAATGAATCAAGGCTCGAACAGCCTCAACAACGCTCAGGACGCAAGTTTCCTAGACGTTGTTAGAAGTGTGGCTCCTAGGCGTGGTACAACAACGCCCAGGAAGCATCTGTCCCCAACAATGCTCAGGACGCAAGTTTCCTAGACGTTGTTAGAAGTGTGGCTCCTAGGCGTGGTACAACAACGCCCAGGAAGCATCTGTCCCCAACAACGCTCAGGACGCAAGTTTCCTAGACGTTGTTAGAAGTGTGGCTCCTAGGCGTGGTACAACAACGCCCAGGAAGCATCTGTCCTCAACAAACGCCCGGGATGCATCGTCCCTAGCCGTTGTTAGAAGTGTGGCTCCTAGGCGTGGTACAACAACGCCCAGGAAGCATCTGTCTTCAACAACGCCCAGGACGCAAGTTTCCTAGACGTTGTTAGAAAACTCTCTCCTAGGCGTGGGTGCACGACGTCTAGGATCTATGAATGCATCAACCTCCAACAACGCCCAGGACGCAAGTTTCCTAGACGTTGTTAGGAAACCGTCTCCTCGGCGTGGATCAACAACGCCCAGGAAGCATCAGCCTCCAGCAACGCCCACGACGCAAGTTTCCTAGACGTTGTTAGGAAACTGTCTCCTAGGCGTGGATCAACAACGCCTAGGATGTATTGAGCAGCAAAAGTTCTGTTTTTCTGATCATTTAATTAGAAAAATAAGGAAATTCCTTAAATATTTTCTGAAAAATGTTAATATTTTCAGAAATAAGGAATAAATCCAGAAAATTAAAGGATAAATCCCAGAAATTAGGAAAAAAATCCAGAAAAATAAGGAAATTCCTTAAATATTTTCTGAAAAATGTTTTCAGAAATAAGGAATAAATCCAGAAAAATTAAAGGATAAATCCCAGAAATTAGGGAAAAGATCCAGAAATTCCTTAAATATTTTCTGAAAAATGTTAATATTTTCAGAAATTAGGGAAAAATCCAGAAATTAAGGATAAATCCCAGTAAATTAGGGAAAAAATCCAGAAAATTAGGGAAAATCCCAGAAAATTAGGGAAAAATCCAGAAAATAAGGGAAAAATCCCGGAAGTAAGGGAAAAATTCCTGGAAATTAAGATAAATCCTGAATAAAAGGAAAAATTCATTGTAAATGTGTAGGTCGCTCCACACTTTACGGAAAAATGAAACCCTGTAAGGGAACGAATAGACTTAACTTTTGCGAAACCTAATCAATGTTTCCCAAAAGTTGGGGGGCAAATGATAGGGATAAATAAATTATGATTGTATAATTAAATACTGCATTAATTATACAAGCTGTGGGCTGCTAGGCCCAATAAAAAGACATATGATACTCAGATCAGAAAGGTTAAATCAGGCCTGATGGAATAAAAAAGGCCCAAAAGCCCTGATTATTAATTTCATAATTAATTAATAAGGGAAAAAATCAGCTATTGAGAAGAGTCCCGAAAAGGATATAAATCCTTATAGATTAGCCTCAAGGGGACCTAAAAGGATAAGGAATGAGCTTCCTACTTCCTAGGACTCCTAAGTCTATTCTAATTATGAGACTTGCCCACCAGGTCTCCTATACCAAGTCTAATTCAAGGACTCCCAATATCTATATAAGGGGACTCACCCCCACCAATCAGAACTACGTTTTTTGGCTTGATTCTCTAATTCACAGAGATACGTAGGCATCTCGTAAAGGCAGATTGAGTCACGAAACACGAGAGCAGCCATTGAAGGCCTTGAGCTCCCGAATCTTAGTATTAAATACAGCAAGTAATAACCTTAGTTTTTTATCCATAACTAGTGTTTGGAGTTTATACCTTCTTGAAGCTTCTTAACACAACACAAGAGCTTTGAATGCCTAAAGAACCTTGATCCTTGCTTGTATAACCTTAAACTTTCATAAAAATTCAAGAAAACTAAAGTTATTTTTTGAAAGTTACTATTCACCATCTTCTTCCTTGAATTATTGGAAGAGATTGTGAAGGAATTTGAAGCTTAAACTTATAGGATATCCATATCTATGTACAAGGAACCTTAGATAATTACCTCACTAATTAACAAAGCTTGGAACTAGGATTTGAGTTTTTTTCTTCCTTTGAAATGGAAAAGCCGAGAGCTCTTCTTGAAAATGGAAGTGTTTTATGTTTTTTGATGTTTATGATTTGTTTTTGGCTTGGTTGATCCACTTGGTTTGTTAATTAGATTATTACCATGGTAAATTTTGTGTGGTTCACAATCAACCAATAACACACTTCTCTTTTGGTCATGCTTAGGTCATCTTCCCATGTCATCCTCTCACACTTGTCCTCTTCTTGTTGGTGAGATGACATCACTCTCCACTAACCCTTTGATTAAGTCCTAATCACTTGGCTAATGACCGTTGCTCTGTTATACGGTTCGCTTAACTTTCGTTCTCGTTTATCATTTGAGGGATCATACCCGGGATCTTATTACTTAGGTTCCCTTAACCTTTCTCAATACATTATATTCCTTTTATGATCCTCTCTTATAATCCTTGAATTTAAATCCTTTTTAATCATGTTACCTTATACTCAATTCTTTCGGTATCTGGTGGATTTTCGGGAAAAATCAAAGTGTTCGGATTTGGATTCTGACGATCTTTACATACACTTATATACCACATAGAGTACTAATAATATCCCAGAAGATCAATAAAAGAACCCCTACATAGTGTGGCATGAAAAGTTTTCTTATTCAGCATAATCAGCAAAACACTATTCATAAGGGTTTCAAAAATTCCAAAAATTGGGGTTATTACATATTGTACAACTTTCGTCTCCGACTTTTTCCGGGAAAGCTTAAGTCGGGGTGGTCAGGGCCATTCATGGTCAAAACTGTGTTTCCACACTGAGCTGTGGAGATTTTTGATAAGCATCCGGATCAAGCGTTCAAGGTTAATGGGCAGAGATTGAAGCATTACTATGGAGATACGGTGAACTGTGAGGTGGTGAGCGCCATTCTTTCTACAACTTGATTCAAAGATTTACGTCAAGCTAGTGACGTAAACCAAGCGCTTCGTGGGAGGCAACCCATGTTTGTTGTATAGTAGCATCGATAAAAAAAGCAGAAAAAATCATTTTTTTCAGAAGCACGGCGCGCCCGTGCCAGGAGCGGGGCGATCACGTGGATTCTACAGAAACACGGCGTGCCCGCGCGGGAGAGCGGAGCGGCCGCGCGGAAGGTCTGGAAGAAAAAAGAGAGGAAAATATCAGAAAAAAAAAACAAATACAAACCCCAAGCCCAACTCGGATTTTAACCCTATTCCTACCCTAATTCCTGTTCCTGAACAATCCTACCCCCATCTCTATTCTATATATACATACATCTTGTACCAATCTATATTACTCTTTCACCTTTAAAACCCTAGCTTCTCCTATACACTACATACACACAACATCTCTCTCTCTCTCTATTATTCTAATGGCACCCAAAAGATCGAGAGTCGTGGTTAGTAGCAGCTCTAGTCCCCACTACGCCATAAGTGGGCTATTGTAATGCCTAAATGGTGTTATAATAGGCCCCAAAAGTGTTACAATAGGTCTATTGTAACCCCAGGGGCGTTACGTATATGAGCATTACAATAGACACCCTAATGTAATACTTCACTGATCTATTGTAACAGAAAGGAAAACGTTATAATAGGCACCTACTATAACACTTACATGCCCAAATGTGACACAAAATGAGTGATACAATAGCTTGATCAAGATTGCATAAGTGGGACCCAGAAGGTGGGTTCTACGTGGCCCCCACAGGTGGGGCCCATATGGGCCCTACCTATGTGGACCCCACCTTGTGGGTCCCACATAACCTATTGTAACAGTAGATTTTATCTATTGTAACACCAATTTTTTTAGTTAGGCAATACTGGAATATGTTTATTGTAACAGTCTTTTTATCTATTGTAACACTAGTAACATATATAATGTAACATTATATGGAAACAAATGTTACACTAGAACAAACAAATGTAACAGTTATTCTAAACATTTTTGAAATATAAAGTTTGTTTTTATAACAATCCATAATCAACAAAAACATCAAATCTGCGTACCTAAGAGTCTCAGTTCTGCAAACCAAGCAACTACATAACAGTACATTCTCCAAACCATCTCCAACGCCAATGACAACCAAAGTACTACAAATAGTCTCATCCCAATGCCAACAACGACGATAAAATAATTTAACTTTTTCTATGGTTCATGTTGAGAAGTCCAGCAAGAAATTTGTGTTGAGACGTCGTGTCAATGATTTGAGAGAAAATATCTCTCGATACTGTAATAAGTAAGATAAAAGGCGACCATGTTAGCATAAAATTCAGTTATGTCACTCAAAATTATTGTAATCGGAAAGTTAAAAAAAGGTGTTGAAATCTAAAAGCAGTGCATGACAATGAAATCGGAAAGTAAAAAAAAAGGTGTGGTCAAAAAAATCGGTAAGTCAAAGAAGTGTGTAAATCAACAGAAATTGCAGTGTTATAGACACTCACCATTCCTGGACAAACCGTTAAGTGGTAACTATTTAGTAAGCTCGCCATTTCCATGAGAGGCATTGTTCTTACACCCCTGACCTGTTCATATTGATACAAGATATGGTCACAGATATGCATATTCAAACAAATGAACAAAACTGAAAAACATTTATACATGATATAGATGTTAGAAGAGGTGGAAGTGGATGTTTTTTATGGTTCGACATTCTGTATAATATGAGAGGCTTCTCGGAAGATGGTCAGGTTATATTTGTAAGAATGGTTGCGTCTGATTCAGGTAACTCTGTTATTCTGGTTTTTTTGCAGAAAGCAAGTCAAACTTGACACGGCCCTTAACCTAATTCACACAAACACACAACCTTGATTCTTACACACGCAGACAGCCTTGATTCTTACACACACAGACAACCTTTTTTTCACACAAACATGTTGATAGCTAAGATGTAACTTACACTCTGTTATAATCAAATTATCTGCTGACAAACACAAAGAAAACAATCAAACTAAGCAACTAAGAAGGAAATAAAATGGAGCCCTATTTAACATTGTTTAAGAAACCTAAAAGAGTAAAGTAAGAAAAACACATGGAACATTAGCAGAACCAACCAAGTTTAATGAATATTACCTCAAGGATATCGGTGATTTCTCGAATACTTTCAGGCTGCAAAAACAAACTGTACAAGTAAGTAATAATAACATGGATATTTTCTCCATATTTATTCCTCAACCCAATGTTGGATTTTTAATCGCAGCGGGGCGTGGAAAAACACTTTTACACATACAAAATCCAAATAAAAGCATATAAATCGTGAATAAAAATTCGAGGGATCGAATCTAACCTTTAAAAATAATTCGGAGACAACGATCAGAGATCCTTAGCAGTTGCTCCTCAAGAGTGAAGCACTCCACCGGTATCCACCAAGAAAACGACTTTTAGGAGGAGGAGGGGGTGGAGAGAATTTGGTTTTCTAAACCTTTTGGGTTTCTGGGGTTCGAATAAAATAGGGTCTATAATAGTGTATTTATAGGCAAAATTTTCAGCTGAAATTTTCCCATAAATATTATTATTATTATCCCATTTATTATTCTCATTAATAATTAAAACACCTTTTAATTATTAATCCTTTTTCTAAACACTTTAGAATTAATTCTCTCTCTTGATTTAATTTCCAAAAATTAAATCCTTAATTAATAATATTAAGAACTTTTCTTAATTAATTTATAATCAATTAAATCACATTTAATCAATTATTAAATTTGCCAATTAATTATTAGCCATTATTAATTAATTCCTCCACCATAAAATCATTCTCTTTTTATGGTGTGACCCTGTAGGTTCAATATTAAGCCGGTAGTCGAAATAAATAATAATAAAACTATTTTATCATTATTTATATAAATTTTCTAATTTATTAAATACGATTAATTAATTAATCACATTTATTCTACATCGTGAGTGATGCTTCTCAACATATCGCGACTATCCGGATAATATGAATTCACTGCTTAGAATACCAAGAACCTGTCAGTGAATAGTTACCGTACAATAAACTCCTTCTACCCTACAATGTCCCGATTAAATACAAGGCATGGATCTCGTGTCAAGCCTATCTAATTCAATCACTTTGCTTACCATTTACTATGCGTAGTTCTATGCAAATTAGAAACTCCTTTCTAATTTCATTTACTCTGGCCAGAGATTCCTGAACTAGCATAAGTGGATCAGCCTTGAACATTCGCTTCCTTCACTGGAAGGGGTAGATCCTTTATTGATCATACACTATCTTCGTGTACAAATTCCTATACCCAGAAGAGCCCTAATAATTGTCCCTGGAGACTAAGGACTAAACCAAAGCATAGTTCAGTGTACACAAGATGACTATGATGACCTCAAGTCTAAGGATACTTGTACAACTATCACTAAGCGAACAACTGCTGACACGTGAGTGAACTCCATCAGTTGTTCAGCTAGGCGAGTCATGTTCAGTGAACTTATTCTATAATAAGCACCTACATACTAGCTATAGTGTCACCTCACAAATGTCTATGAGAACAGACATCCTTCATAATGAAGGAAGCATAGTATGTACCGATCTTTGTGGATTATTAATGACCAGTTAGTAATCCTATGACCAGGAACTATTTAAGTTTAGAGTTATCATCTTTTTAGGTCTCACTATTATGATCTCATCATAATCCATAAAAAGCTTTACTCTAACTATGGTATATCTTATTTAAACACTTAAATAGATAAAGCCCGTAATAAAAATAAAACAAGTCTTTATTAATATCAATGAAATCAAAACAGATTACATAAAGAGTTATTCCTAAATCCTAATACCTGATTGGACTTAGGACATATTCCTTTCAATCTCCCACTTGTACTAAAGCCAATCACTCTGGTATCTAATACCCATCTTGATGATCAAAGTGACTTTCATAAAGTAGCTTTGTGAGTGGGTCTGCTATGCTGTTATATGTGTCAACTCTAATTCAATACAATATAAGAAATGTTACCGTGCTCCCACTAACCCTTTTGTAGACGCATGGTTCATCTACGTTTTTGATAAAATCAAACTCTTTGATTGTCTCATCAAAACGAATGTTCCATCTTTCGAGAAGCTTGCTTTAAACCATATTAATCGCAAGCAAAATCCGAACTGATTTTAACAGGGCTTCATGTAAAAAGTTTCATCAAAGTCAATCCATTTCCTTTGTTTGAATCCTTTTCCCAAAAGCCTGGCCTTATAGGTCTCCACCCGGCCATCTGCTATAATCTATCTTTTGTATACCGTATACATAGATTCCATTCTGGATTTCATGGCACTTTGCCATTTCTCTGAGTCAACACTACTCATAGCCTCATTATAGGTCACAGGGTCGTCATCATCAATGATCGACAACTCATTGTCATTCTCAATGATAAGGCCATATTACCTCTCAGGTTGGCGAGACACTCTCCCTGATCTATGAATAGGCTGTTCCACAAAAGGTTGTTCAGTCAGAACAGGTGTTTCCACTTGATCCATAGTAGTTTGTGCTTCTTGAACTTCATCAAGTTCAATTTTGCTCCCACTATTTCCTTCAAGGATAAACTCCTTTTCCAAGAAGGTAGCATGTCTGGATACAAACACCCGATGATCGGTGTAAAAGTAATACCCTAAAATCTCTTTAGGATATCCCACAAAACTATATTTTACGGATCGATATTCCAGCTTATCTGGGTCAACTTTCTTGACATAAGCTAGACATCCCCAAATCTTAACGTGTTTAAGACTCGGTTTCCTTACTTTCCATATCTCATACGGAGTTTGAGGAACAGATTTAGGAAGGCACCTTATTCAGTAAATATGCTGAGGTTTCCAATGCATAACCCCATAGGAATACTGGAAGATTTGCATAGCTCATCATGGACCGAACTATGTCTAACAAAGTTCGATTTCTCCTTTCAGATACCAATCTGGAGGAGTCCAGTGGGAGACTATACCATTTACTTAGAGATAATCTAGAAACACTCCATTAAAGTATTTACCACCTCGATCTGATCGAAGAGTTATGATACTATGTTTGGTTGTTTCTCCACTTCATACTTATTACTCTTTGAACTTTTCAAAGGCCTCAGACTTGTGTTTCATCAAACACATATCCGAATCTAGATCTATCATCTATGAAAGTAATGAAGTATGAAAATCCACCTATGGCTTGCTTAGACATTGGTGCAACTACATCTGTGTGTACCATTCCTAGCAAATTTGCAGCCCTCTCTCCATGTCTTCTAAATGGAGACTGCAATGCCACTATAAAGTGAGATTTTCATCATCCCTTTTCTTTTACTAGTTTGTTCAATCTGAAGTAAATCATGCTCTATGTCACATATATACAGACCATTATTTAAAGTACCACGTCCATAAAGAATATTATCTCTAAGAATAGAACATTCATTATTCTCAATAATAAATGAAAAATCCACCCAAGTCTAACATGGGAATAATATTCCTCACAATCGAGGGAACAAAATAACAATTATTTCAAACAATAGTCTTGCCCGTAGGCCTATGTAAATGAAACGATTCTACATCTACAGCAGCAACTCTTGCTCCATTTCCATCAGTAGAATCACCTCCTCTTCCTCAAGAGTCCTACTTCTCCTTGGTCCCTGCAACAAATTGCAGATATGAGAACCACAGGCGGTATCGAATACCCAAGTAGAAATGACATATTCACTTTTATCATGAACATACCTGAATCAGAAGCGGTAGTCTCACTACCCTTCTTCTTCAATTCTGCAAGGTAAACCTTGCAGTTCCTCTTCCAGTGCCCCACCTTGTTACAGTGAAAGCAAACAACTTTGCTCTTGGGGTCTTCAGCTTTTGGTGGAACCGGCGTTTTCTCACCTACTTTCTTCTTCTTGGAAGAGTTCCTCTTCCTTTTCTTAGGATTGGAACCTTCACCAATTAGAAGAACAAAACTCTTCTTAGGGGGAAAATTCGATTCCGCAGTCTTCAACATGTTGTGGAGTTCAGGCAGGCTGACATCCAACTTATTCATGTGAAAGTTCACAACAAACTGCGAGAACGAACTCGGAAGCGATTGCAAGACCAAGTCTTGGCTCAGCTCCCCATCCATGGCAAAACCAAGTTGTCCAAGACGTTCAATCAAATTGATCATCTTAAGTACATGGTCATTCACAGATGATCCCTCAGACATCCTACACCCGAACAACTCCTTCGATATCTCATATCGAGCTGTCCTCCCTGCCACATCATACAACTCTTGTAGATGCATGAGGATAGTGTGAGCATCCATATGCTCATGTTGCTTCTGTAGCTCAATGTTCATGGAAGCTAGCATGATGCATTGAGCAATATTTGCATCATCCATCCACTTACGATACACAACATGTTCATCATTATGTGCATCACTAGCAGGTTCAATAGGCTTAGGTGAGTCAATCACGTATTCCAGCTTCTCAATCCTGAGAACAATTCTCAAGTTTTGAAGCCAGTCAGCATAATTAGGACCAGTCAATTTGTGAGCATCCAGTATGCTCCTGAGTGATAGTGCAGAAGACATAACGTACAAAGTAAATCTGTAAATGATAAACACATAACAACACTTAGCAAATATTCGATTTCATTTCAAAACACTATATGAATCGGGTCTTTATTCATAAGTGGCTCCCACTAGTTTTCCTAATTTATTCAACCCCCTACGTGAAAAATTAAGCATTCATAATGCTAGTGGGAATAGGGATCCTACATTCCATTACACAACCCCGGCTGTAGCACGAACCGCCATGCAATGTTCAATAGGCAGACAACTCTTGTCAATTACATCTCATGTTATTCCCTAATCAAACTTTAGCCTCTTGAATAATTGAGTCACGGCTGTGGCACGACAAACTCAATATTCTAAGTCAAGTCTAACCCAACATTCCGTACAATTGAATCAGTCCCCAAAGGCCCACGGCTGTGGCACGTAACGAACCTTAGATTCTTATTCAATGTACACATCTCTATGTAATAGACAAGTATTTCTTATTTCGAAATCAAAGCCCTCGGCTGTGGCACGAAACGACAATGATTCAAAAATAAGAACTACTTTCTATCATGTTGGAAGGCTATGACCGACACAAGCCCGTTGTGTCATTGGTCAATTACTACTTGATATTATTTAATTTTAGAGGGATTATATTACGTGAAAGGCATATGTCATAGCCTACTCGTTTATTCGAGTATTTAACTCAACTCAAATAAGAATGTAATAAGTAAATAGTGGATCTATCATCAGAGAGATCTCACAAAGTAACATCTGTCAAAGAATAAAGAAACATTGTTCATCTACAGACTTGAAGATTCACTGGAAGAAGTTCAAGAATTTGATCATGCCTCAGTGATATAAATCAAGATCGTGGATTTAATCAAGTGACAGAGATCTCGTCAGGGTATCATTTATTACAAGGATTCAATCAGAATATCAAAGTCAAGACATGAAGAAACGTCACCGAAGTTAGTCACTCATGAACCAGACAGTACATCGAGTGTCAGCATTGAAGTGGCGGAATTGATTCATAAGTCTCAGTGACTTTCAGAAGATTGTCAGAAGAATGGATGCTGCTCAGGGTTAGTATTAATTCTCTATTAATTAATTAAGTCATATAATTTAATTAAGAAAATAAATTATATCTGCAAAGATTAATTTATTGATTAATTGAATTAAATTGATTAATTAATTTAGAATTAATATTAAGGATTTACAAGATTTTAATTGGTTTAAAATCTGCTTAAATTCAGCAAGACAATTCATTTGAACTAGTATGACAATCGGTATGACAATTGATAGTCATACCGAAAGTCATACCAATACATTTAATTGTCTTATTAGAATTTCTGTTTAGATTAAAATCTGTTATTAATTCAGCAAGACAATTTATTTGAACTAATATGACAATCGGTATGACAATCAATAGTCATACCGAAAGTCTTGCTAGCTCATTTTAATTGTCTTGCTAGTTGTAAATTTTGTCATACCGAAAGTCTTGCTGGCCAAAGAAGATTGTCATGCCAGTACATGTTTACATTCGGCTGTTTGATAAAAAGGAGCAGAAGTCTATTATTTACAAATAAATCAAACAGAACACAAACTCAAGAACAAAAAGAAAAAGGAGCAGAAAAATATTTCATCTCATCTGCAACTTCAAGATCAATTTCTAGATTGTAAAGTTAAATCCAATCAACTAGAAATACTTATCTTGTTCTTGTGTATCAATCTAGCGGATTAAAATCCCTAGAACTTAATCTCAAATCGCATTTAGCATTTGATCTTTTAATTACAAAAATAGAAAAAGTTCATGTCGAATTTATTCTAGATTTGTAATAATTGATTTGAGATTAATCCCTTGTAACCGATACCGTAGTTGTAACACCTTTCAAGTTTAATAAAAGTTTTATTTAACTTGAATTTTGTTTCACAATTTTATTCCGCATTTTATTCGATTAAACGGTATTGTTTGCATTCAACCCCCCCTTCTACAAACAAATTGGGACCTAACATTACGTTACAATCATAATCATATTATAAAGAGATTCTTCCTTTTAAATTAAATATTTCAAATCAATAATCAATAATCAGATGATTCCCAGATCGGGTGGAGCATTGTCAAGAGGCGTCACTTAATAACCCTTTCTTACAGATAGAAATCTGTTGTTGACAGAATCATCCTTTCTCTCATATCGAAAACTCATATTCAATTACGTGTTTCACAAACACAAGAATCTCATGATTGTATTCATAATATTATTCTTAAGGTTATGAAACAATTTCACTATACTAGGTTGTCTAACAAACGCCTTATGTTTATTTAAGTTCACCTAAATCTATCATCGCATGATAAACTAAGCATATATCACATATATTAACATGAATAAACATCAAGGGTAGGCATGTTACATCATCTAGCACATTGTTCTAAGCAATATACATCTCTATGTATCACAAGAACTATTTAAAATCAATTCAAACGATCAAAAACAGCTTTAAAACACTTCATGGAATATAAACAGTTCAAAACTTTTATATAAACTAAAATAGATCACTCCATTAGATCCGTCTCGAAAAAATGAATCCAACGGTATATTGCACACCCAAAACGGAGTTACGAAACTCCCAGAAAATCAATTTTAAAATCAACAGACGGGCTGTAACGCATTCAGGAACGCGTTACAAGCCCTGTAACGCATTCCGGTGCTGCGTTACAAGGGTGTAACGCATTCCGTGAATGCGCCACACGTGTGTAAAGCATTCCCAGAATGCGTTACGCCCCTATTTTTTTTATTTTTTTTTTGTTTTTCAGCAGCCGACAGCTTTCCTCGATTAGCGTGCATGTCAGACTTCTCTGTCTTCTTCCGTGCAGCAGCATCAGCAGATAACACAGCAGTACAAAAATATATACAGATGATACAAATATATATATATATATACTATATATACATATATTTACTAATTTAATTACAAATTTTAATTATAAGAACTTCAAAAATTCATAATAAAAAATCTATACATCATAAAATTATGAAAAAAATACTCAGACGATCTACAACACTTGTAGAACCCAGATCAACATTCAAAATTATTCTGAGAAACGATTTCTCATCAGAAAAAATTAATCCATGATATAACTTGTAAAAATCATAATTAATTCATACAAACACATAAAATTCTGAAATTTTTACCACAGATCTATATGCATACAACCTATGCTCTGATCCAAATAAAAGCATATAAATCGTGAATAAAAATTCGAGGGATCGAATCTAACCTTTAAATATAATTCGGAGACAACGATCAGAGATCCTTAGCAGTTGCTCCTCAAGTGTGAAGCACTCCACCGGTATCCACCAAGAAAACGACTTTTAGGAGGAGGAGGGGGTGGAGAGAATTTGGTTTTCTAAAACTTTTGGGTTTCTGGGGTTCGAATAAAATAGGGTCTATAATAGTGTATTTATAGGCAAAATTTTCAGCTGAAATTTTCCCATAAATATTATTATTATTATCCCATTTATTATTCTCATTAATAATTAAAACACCTTTTAATTATTAATCCTTTTTCTAAACACTTTAGAATTAATTCTCTCTCTTGATTTAATTTCCAAAAATTAAATCCTTAATTAATAATATTAAGAACTTTTCTTAATTAATTTATAATCAATTAAATCTCATTTAATCAATTATTAAATTTGCGAATTAATTATTTATTTCACAAATAAATAATTATTAGCCATTATTAATTAATTCCTCCATCATAAAATCATTCTCTTTTTATGGTGTGACCCTGTAGGTTCAATATTAAGCCGGTAGTAGAAATAAATAATAATAAAACTATTTTATCATTATTTATATAAATTCTCTAATTTATTAAATATGATTAATTAATTAATCACATTTATTCTACATCGTGAGTGATGCTTCTCAACATATCGCGACTATCCGGATAATATGAATTCACTGCTTAGAATACCAAGAACCTGTCAGTGAATAGTTACCGTACAATAAACTCCTTCTACCCTACAATGTCCCGATTAAATACAAGGCATGGATCTCGTGTCAAGCCTATCTAATTCAATCACTTTGCTTACCATTTACTATGCGTAGTTCTATGCAAATTAGAAACTCCTTTCTAATTTCATTTACTCTGGCCAGAGATTCCTGAACTAGCATAAGTGGATCAGCCTTGAATATTCGCTTCCTTCACTGGAAGGGGTAGATCCTATATTGATCATACACTATCTTCGTGTACAAATTCCTATACCCAGAAGAGCCCTAATAATTGTCCCTGGAGACTAAGGACTAAACCAAAGCATAGTTCAGTGTACACAAGATGACTATGATGACCTCAAGTCTAAGGATACTTGTACAACTATCACTAAGCGAACAACTGCTGACACGTGAGTGAACTCCATCAGTTGTTCAGCTAGGCGAGTCATGTTCAGTGAACTTATTCTATAATAAGCACCTACATACTAGCTATAGTGTCACCACACAAATGTCTATGAGAACAGACATCCTTCATAATGAAGCAAGCATAGTATGTACCGATCTTTGTGGATTATTAATTACCAGTTAGTAATCCTATGACCAGGAACTATTTAAGTTTAGAGTTATCATCTTTTTAGGTCTCACTATTATGATCTCATCATAATCCATAAAAAGCTTTACTCTAACTATGGTATATCTTATTTAAACACTTAAATAGATAAAGCCCGTAATAAAAATAAAACAAGTCTTTATTAATATCAATGAAATCAAAACAGATTACATAAAGAGTTATTCCTAAATCCTAATACCTGATTGGACTTAGGACATATTCCTTTCACCCAACATATTACATGCTGACTCATCTCTACAATTTCACCAGCATTATCAGCTATTAGACCAAATAATAGCTAAGCTTAGGACAAGAACATGAAGAGTTGTGGATTCCATATTTTTCTTAAAAAATACCACAAACCACATAAATAATAGGTAGATAAATAGGAACTGTGATATGTACATATTTTAAAAACATGTCATTATATTCATATGTAAGATAGTAGAATAAAATCTCAGTTGCAACACCTTTGTCATCTTCGTCCCCAAGCTTTTCCAAAATCTCAGTAACTCACCAGTACTATATTAGTTCTTTTTATCAGTTTGCTAAGTCACAATTAAAAATTTTGTTTTTGTTTGCTAATTAGCTAGTATAATTTTTAATCTATGAATGACTTATATTCCATAAGTGATGAAAAAATCACTTCGGGGAGAATCAATAGGATCAATGAGAGGCTATTGCACTTGACTACTGTGGCGCCCTCCAAACCCGGGTCAGAAGTTTGGGGTCCACACACACACCTTAATTATAACCTGCTTATAACAATAATAAAGATAATAATAATATATGCAGTGACCCTACTTACCAACCACCACGGATCGCAACAGGTTAAAGTATGCACACAAGCCAAACACACTAATATATTACAAACCATTCAAAACCCAACTATTTCAAATTCAAACTGAGTATTAAACATTATTACAAACTTTTACAAACTTAAATTATTCCAAAAGAAGCCTACTAGCTCCGCTTTCTCAACCTGAACCCCTAGCTCTCACGCTGGACTGGGGATCCTCTTTACCAATTGGTTCCTTTTTAACTGGAAAGAATATAAACAACATCGCACAAATGAGCTAACTAGCTCAGCAAGTCACAATGACAAAACTGAGAATAATGATCATCAGATGAATATGGTTATGATATCAAGTGAACAATGGATTATGATTTAGAATTGGATATTATACTTTTAATTTAAAAACCAAGGTTAGGCTGCTGATCAGTCACGCACTAACCCCGAGCAAGGCACACATCATTGCTCTAACTACTGGATCCAAGGCACACATTGGCCTAACTTGACCATTATATGGTCTGACCACGAATCTGGTCCACAATTTTATAAAAACAATCCAATTCTAACATAATAACAGAATATGCAATAATAAACAATAACCGAAATCATTAACAACAATAAATGTTTAACAATGAAAGGGTTTCAATCCTTGTAAGGATTAATAAGGCAATTTAAAAGCTTGGATGCTGGGTAATGAAAGAATTGGATAACAAAGGAATCAACGTTTCAAGGTTTCAAGGATTTGGTCTTTCAAAGTATAAGATACCATGGGTTGAGTATATAATAGTTCATTTCAGTGTTTGGTATTTAGTTTGTATGTATTTGTGGAGTAGTATCGTAGATTTGTGGTTCTTGTTTGGGTATACAATAATCAATGGATTAGAAAGAATATGATTCATGGCTCAAGAATAATAACTGAAATCAGGATTTAGGTTTCTGTGCTTCAAAGCACTTGCAATATCACAGGATTATCAAGTACTACAATATCTCGAGAAAGTTCAGAACACTTGCCTGATATTAGCTTACTACACTGCACTCGTTTCCAATCACAACCGTCTTACTCTTCAACTATCTGTTTCCCTTTCTTACGTCTTGCCTCTTCTGCTCACATATCATATGCATCTATCAATAATTTACTCATGGAATTCTATTCAACATATACTTCTATCTACCCTTCGTTTTACCCAAATCCGATTAACGGATTGAAAGTTATACAATAATCAAGTAAACACCGAATATATAGACCGATAGTCAATTAACAAGTCACATATAGCACATAATACATCACGTAATCAATGATATATTATTTATATAGAAGTCTCGGGTCATAAATAGGCTTTCTGGTATTTAAAATGATTTTTAAAACATTTTTCGGAATTAAAACGGGTCGTTGGATCAATTTCGGGTTAATAAACAGGGTTCGGTTGGCCAATTCTGGCTCCGAAATAATTTTAGAATAATTATCGAGCCTTGGAAATAATTTAGAATAATATTTTAAAGCTCGAAACTATTTTTCAGAATTTTTAAATCATTTTTAAATAATTAATTAAAATCAATTAATAATTAATTAAATCAATTAATCAATTAATTTTTGAATTAATTGACCAATTAATCAATTATAAATTAACTGAAATTAATTAACTAATTAATTTAGATTTATTTATGAATTAAAAATAATTTTTAGAATTAAAATAATAATTTTTAGAATTTTCAGAATTTAAAAATGAATTTTTATAATAAAAATAAATAGGAAATATGATTTTTAAACATTTTATAAACAGGAATCCTAAATTTGCAAAGTCTGGAAACTTCAGGGACCTAACTGCATCGTTTTCAAAAGTTGGGGTACTAAACTGTAATTTTCCAGCCCTTCGCCGGAAAACAGTCGGGTTCGCCGGAGAACACGTTCCCGGCGTCCTCACCCCACCAACACCTCCAGATCACATCTACACAACATCAGGAACACAACCATGCAATCAATTCATCCTAACAATCCCTGAGTTGGCCGGAATTTGGCCGTGAAGTTTTCCAGTTTCCGGCGAACATCGGAAAACTTCAAAACACAACTCCCTTCTCTACAGACCTCGTTGGTTCATGAAACTTATACGACTAGATTGCAAATTTCACAGAGAATACAACCCACTATAACACAACATCAATCTATCACAGAATAAGAAACCCCCAAATTTCAATTAAGAACATTCATACGGGTTATAAACCCTAATTTTAAAATTCGAAAATCAAACTCAAATTTGAACATGTTATTCAACTCCAAATCAGACGTATGACATATGAAAATCATCAGGAAAACAAGCTCTACAACATGCAATCATCAAATCATACAAACAATCATCCGAACAAAAATTCATATTTCTAATAAAATAAATTCGAAAATAAATAAATTTTTAGAAAAATAACCTTGATTTCTGTAGTGAAACAAAGCTCAGAATCTGATAGAACACTTCAAATCCTTCGTTTTGGTTACTCAAGCTTTGAAAACAGAGATCGGTAACGCCTTCGTTTTGTTGTTTGATTCTTAGAACAGTTTTAGGAAATTAGGGCTTTTCTCTGAAAATTATATAATTAATTATCTGCAAATGATTTTGATACGAAATAAAATACGGTAAAAGGCTATTTATAATTACGGAAAATTTGTATCCCGTTGGATCATTCCGCATATAAAACGGTACGTTTATTTGTAAAAACTGATCCAAACGGTATCGGTTTTCGGGATAATTATCCAAATCAGTATAATTTGTACTGCGGTCTTGGTCTCAGCGCCTGGTTACACGTATTACGAGGTGATAATTGTGATAGTTTAATAAAAAGCTCCCGTTTATCGAATATACGGGTTTTATTGATTTACCGAAACGAATATTGTATCGAAAATGTTGCGCCGGGACCCGCGCAGGACAAACCGTACGCCGGATCGAAAAAGTCGAAACATGGAATATGCTCGGAATATTACAATTGGGTTAGGAAGGAGTTCTCGAAAGAGTTTTGGGTTCCAAAAACGTAACAACGGGTGACGTCGGTTGGTTCTCATTTTTATAAAATAGACTTTAATTACCGGGAAAAAGATTTTAGAAATTTCATACGATTCTTATAAATCCATAAACCAACATAAAAATAATTAAGAAGATATGACAATTATCTATATTTTATTTTGGACATATAAAAATTAAAATACTCAATTAATATTATTTTTGAATATTCAAGTACAGATAACACTTAACAATTAGCTCACAGAATAGATACTGAACACACATAATAATTATATAATAGCAATAATAATTACACGATATATCCTGGATATTACATCCTTCCCCCCTTAAAAGGATTCTGTCCTCAGAATTTCTAAGAAAATAAATGAGGGTACTTTTCTCTCATATCACTTTCTAACTCCCAGGTTGACTCTTCAACCTTTGGGTTTCTCCACAATACTCTTACTAACTTTACCACTTTATTTCTCAATACTTTCTCTCTTTCCTCTAGAATCTCTATCGGATTCTCTATATATGATAAATCTGCTTGAAGTTCTATTGGCTCATATTCTATTATATGCCTGGAGTCTGGATTATATTTCTTAAGCATTGATATGTGAAAAATATTGTGAATGTGCTCCATGTGCGGAGGTAACGCCAATTCGTAAGCTACTTTGCCAATACGCTTTAGGATTTGAAAACTCTTCCAAAATCTTGAATTAAATCTTGGATCTCGATCAGATACAATAGACACTGGAACTCCATGACGAACTACAATTTCTTTCAAGTACATATGAACTAACTTGTCGAGCGAAAATCTTTCATTTATAGGCAGAAAATGAGCTGACTTGGTAAGTCTATCTACTATAACCCAAATGGCATCATGATTAGTCCTTGTCCTTGGTAATCCAACTATGAAATCCATGGCAATATGTTCCCACTTCCATTCTGGAATCTCCAATGGCTGTAGCAATCCGCTTGGTCTCTGATGCTCTACTTTAACTCTCTGACAGGTATAGCATTTGCTAATCCATTCCGCAATTTCCCTCTTCATATCTGGCCACCAATAATTCTTCTTTAAATCTCTGTACATTTTGGTACTCCCTGGATGGATGGAATATCTTGAACTATGTGCCTCTTGTAAAATTTCATTTTTCAGCTCCGTCACTGGTGGAATCCAAATTCTTGAGGAAAACCTAAGAATACCTTGATCATCTTGTTGCGTGCATAATTCCTCACCTACCAAACTATTTATATCTTGATCCATTACCTCTTTCTGGAATTTCTTTATTTTCTCCAATAACTGCGGTTGGAAAATCATACCGTACACTTTTGCTTCCTCAGGCTTGCAAATTCTAATCTCCAATTCCAATTTTTGAAATTCTTTATATATCTCTTCAGGTACGGATAATACATTTAACTTTTCCTTTCGACTTAACGCATCTGCTACAACGTTCGCCTTACCGGGATGATAATTAATCGAGCAATCATAATCCTTAATCAATTCTAACCATCTCCTTTGTCTCATATTAAGTTCCTTCTAGGTAAATATATATTTCAAACTTTTCTGATCTGTGAAAATCTCACACCTTTCTCCATACAAATAATGTCTCCAAATCTTCAAAGTGAAAACTATAGCTGCTAACTCCAAATCATGAGTAGGGTACTTCTGTTCGTGTGGTTTCAATTGCCTTGACGCATACGCAATCACCTTGTCGTGCTGCATAAGAACACATCCTAATCCTTTGTAAGAAGCATCGCTATAAATTACAAAATTCCCTTGATCGTCTGGAAGTGACAAAACAGGTGCTGTGATTAATCTCCGCTTCAATTCCTGAAAACTTCCTTCGCACTTGTCATTCCATATAAACTTTTCATTCTTTCGTGTAAGTTTTGTCAATGGTGTTGCAATTCTTGAGAAATTCTGAACGAATCGTCGATAATATCCTGCCAATCCCAAGAAACTTCTTACCTCAGTGGGTGTTCTCGGTCTTTCCCAATTCGTAATTGCCTCGATCTTTGCCGGGTCCACTTTGATCCCTTCGTTACTGACTATGTGTCCTAAGAACTGAACTTAGTGTAGCCAAAACTCACACTTCGACAATTTAGCATATAACTTCTTTTTCCTTAAAATCTCCAAAGCTGTCCTTAAATGTTCCGCATGATCCTCCTCCGTCTTTGAATAGATCAAAATATCGTCTATAAATACTATAACGAACTTGTCCAAATATTCCTTGAAAATTCTGTTCATCAAGTCCATAAACACTGCTGGGGCGTTGGTCAATCCAAAAGACATCACTAAAAACTCGTAATGTCCATATCTTGTTCTGAAAGCTGTCTTTGGTATATCTGCTGGTTTGATCTTCAGTTGATGATATCCCGATCTTAAATCGATTTTGGAGAAATACTTGGCTCCCTTCAATTGGTCAAACAAATCATCAATTCTGGGTAACGGATACTTATTCTTAATCGTCAACTTGTTGAGCTCCCTATAGTCGATGCACAGTCTCATGCTTCCATCCTTCTTCTTGACAAATAATACCGGTGCACCCCACGGGGATACGCTGGGTCTAATTACTCCTTTCTCTAACAGCTCTTGCAATTGTTTTGCTAATTCTTTCATCTCAACGGGCGCCATTCTATACGGGGCCTTGGATACTGGTTCGGTTTCAGGTGCTAAGTCGATTGCAAATTCAATTTCTCTATATGGAGGAAGTCCTGGTAACTCGTCGGGAAATACGTCTGGAAATTCCATCACAACTGGAATATTTTCAAGTTTTGTTGGCTCCTGACTTCTGTCGATCACATATGCTACGAAATGCTCACATCCTTGTCGTAGTAACTTCTTGGCTTGAATCATTGTTAAGAACTTCTTTGCTTGCTTCTAGCCCTTGAACGTTACTATCCTGTCGTCTGGTGTCTTCACCATTACCTTCTTATTTCAACAATCTATCTGGGCATCGTGCTTAGATAACCAATCCATTCCTAAGATAACGTCAAATTCTCCTAACTTAAATGGTATCAAATCTACACAAAACTTATTACCAGAAATCTCAATCTCACAATTCCCACAAACTTGATTAACAGATACACGTTCATGATTTGCTAATTCCACAGTCATTATTTCATTTAGATACTCAACTGGACAATTTAACTTACTAACAAAATCTTGTGAAACAAACGATCGAGTTGCTCCCGAATCTATTAACACTTAGGCACATAAAGAATTCACATTAAGCGTACATGCCATGACATCAGTATCCTGGATAGCGTCCTTTACAGACATGTCAAAAACTCTAGCCCTTGGAGTCTCATTCACTGCTGGGGGGGATTCCATAATCCTCAATACATTACTGACTGGGGCTGGTGTCTTGCAATCCCTGGCTATATGTCCTGGCTTCCCATATTTAAAGCACATAAATCCAATAACTGGAACCTTAACTGCTGGATTCCGGATAGTCTGATCCTTGTTTGTTGACTCTCTCACTGGCTGATTTCGGCACTCCCTCGAATAGTGCCCTTTCTGATTGCACTTCAAACAAACTACATTCAACTTATTACAAATTCCTCCATGTTTCTTCCCACGTACCTGACAATCTGGAAAAGTTAACCTCAACTGATTCGGCTGATTCACATTGACTGGACGGTTGTCCTGGACTCCGTCGCCTGCATTTTGCCTTCTGAAGTTAAAATTTCTCCCTGGCTGAAACTTGCCCTTCTTAAGATTTGGAAACTTCCCTGGTTGTGACTGACCTTCGTTCCCTTCAGACTTTCTCTTCTTACTTTCCTTTTCCTTCTGTGACATCTCACTCTCTCTCTCTGCAATCATGGCTTTTTGTACCACTCCTGCATAAGTATCCAACTCAAAAATGGCTACCTTCCCTCTGATCCATGGCTTCAGACCTTGTTGGAATCTCTTAGCCTTCTTTCTATCAGTATCCACATATGACGGCACATACCTTGACAACTCTTTAAACTTACTTTCATAATCCGCCACTGACATATTTCCTTGTTTTAACTCTAGAAACTTCAGCTCTATCTAATCCTGAACAAACTGGGGAAAATATTTTTCTAAAAACAATTCCTTGAACCTTTCCCAAGTAATAACATCTGTACCTTCCAGTGTCTTCACAGTCTCCCACCAATAGGTGGCCTCATTCTTCAAGTAATAACTCGCAAACTCAACCTTATGTTCTTCCTTCACCTTCACTAAGGCAAATGACTTCTCTATTTCCTTTACCCAAACATTTGCTTCAATCGGTTCTAAGGAACCTTTGAATTCTGGTGGGTTTACTGCCTGAAAAGTTTTGAAAGTTACCTGGGGATTGATCTGCCTTTGTTGTTGTTGTGCCAGGTGAACTTTTTGTTGGGCCAAGATTTGGAGAATCTGGGCTATTGCTGGGTCTATGGGTCCTGGGTTTGCATTGTGGTTTGTATTATCTTGGTTTTTATTGTTGTTGTTGTTAGTTTCTTCATTCTGGATGTTGGTGCGGGTATTTCTTCTGGGAGGCATTTTTC
The DNA here is from genome assembly GCF_009905375.1 of Apium graveolens. Lineage (NCBI taxonomy): Eukaryota > Viridiplantae > Streptophyta > Magnoliopsida > Apiales > Apiaceae > Apium > Apium graveolens. The sequence continues at coordinate 68,669,022 of NC_133650.1, forward strand.
TGTAAAGAATCAAACAACTTATTTAGCTTTTAAATCAAATCCTTTGCATAAAAGAAAAGTTTTGTAAAACAAAAATATCTCTTTTTGAAAACAGTTGTAACAGTTGAACTAAGTAAATTGCATGCTTCTTTACAGAATATAAACAGTTATGGGAATAGGGTACATGGTATCACAGGGGTATAATTGGTGCAATAAATAAGGTAAAGTAAAACAGGTGCAGTAAAGTAAATGACAATACTGGAAAGGAAAAAAGGTACTGATATATATAGATCAAAAGTTTTAGGTAGTACAAGCGTAAAGACACTTTGGAAGCAAAAGCAAAAGAGTACAACAAACCTACTTACTAGTCAGCAGATCTAGCCTATAAATACAACCCAAAATTCTACTGATACATACTACGCACTACTATACATACTACACAACCATAACAACTCTGATCAGCATCACCATTTCTGGATCTCTGGCTCAACTCCAAGGAAACTCTGGTCCTCCCAGCCTCTCAAAGTCTTCCATCACTTCAGTAGCCCATCCCATAAGTGCATCAAGGCCTCGGCCAGGTAATGTAGCTCCATATAGCCTAGTCTCAAGAATCCTGCATGTCACATGGATCTCCTTTTGAAGCTCCCTCACACCTCGATCAACATATGTAGTCCTGATGATATATTGCAGCTCTCGGATCTGGGCCAACAAGGAATCACGCTCCAATAAAAGAGCCTCATACCGGTAATAAGGAACTGGATGCAATGTAGACTGGAATGGGGCACTCGCAACTGAATGCCCATTGGAATCTGAATCAGGCGGTGGGCGTCCTCTGATAGGTGGCCTCATGCCTGGGGTGGAATAGCCTGCAATGGTACGGGCTGCAATACAGGTGGAGGTAGAATAGCCAACACTGGTGGAACAACAGGACGTGGATCTGAAGATGGTACTCCAACTGAAGGCTCTGAGTGATCTACTAATACGGGGATGAAAGAGTCAGCCATCGCTGCTATCTGAAATCATATCGCAATATAAGAATCTCGAACCACGACGCGAATCATACTAATACCTATTATACCGTATCACTCAACCTCTCGACGTTCTATTTCTCTATTCCTTTCTTCTAATCCTAACTCTCTACCCATTCTCCTCAACCTAGGCTTGTGTTAGTAACTTATAACCTGTAGCTCTGATACCAAACCTGTGGCGCCCTCCAAACCCGGGTCAGAGGTTTGGGGTCCACACACACACACACCTTATTTATAACCTGCTTACAACAAAAATAAAGATAATAATAATAATATGCAGTGACCATACTTACCAACTACAACGGACCGCAACAGGTTAAAGTATGCACACAAGCCAAACACACACTTATATTACAAATCGTCCAAATCCCAACTATTCAAACTCAGAGCTGAGTATTAAACATTATTACAAACTTTTACAACTTAAATTATTCCAAAAGATGCCTACTAGCTTAGCTTGATCAACCTGAACCCCTAGCTCTCGCGCTGGACTGGGGATACTCGCTACCAACCGGTTCCTTCTTAACTGGAAAAAAACATAAACAACATCGCACAAATGAGCTAACTAGCTCAGCAAGTCACAATGACAAAACTGAGAATAATGATCATCGAGCGAAAAAGGGTTATGATATCAAGTGAAATTATGATTTAGAATTGGATATTATATTTTCATTTTAAAAAACCAAGGTTAGGCTGCTGATCAGTCACGCACTAACCCCGAGCAAAGCACACAGCACTGCTCTAACTACTGGATCCAAGGCACACATTGGCCTAACTTGACCATTAATATGGTCTGACCACGAATCTGGTCCACAATTTTATAAAAACAATCCAATTCTATAATAATAGAATAAATAATGTAAAGCAATAAACAGAATCATAAACAACATTAAATGTTCGATAAGGAAATGGTTTCAATCTTTACAAGGGATTAGTATGGCAATTTCAAAGCTTGATTGTTAGGTAATGAAAGAATTGGATAACCACGGAATCAATGTTTCAGGGTTACCAGGAATTGGTCTTTCAAAGCATAAGGTACAATGGTTTAAGTATGTAAGTAACTCGATTCAGTGTTTGGTATTTAGTTTGTACGTATTTTTGGAGTAGTATCGTATATTTATGGTTCGTATTTGGGTGTACAATAATCAATGTTTTAGAAAAATTAAGGTTTACGGCTCAAGATCAATAGCTGGAATTAGGGTTTTGGGTTCAGTGCTTCAAAGCACTTGCAATATAAAACAGGACTATCAATCAACTACAATATATCTCGAGAAAGTTCAGAACACTTTCCTGGTACTAGCTTGCTATACTGCACTAACTTCCAATCACAATTGTCTACTCCTCGAAGATCTGTTTCCCTTTCCTACGCCTTGCCTCTTATGCACACATATCATAAGCATCTATCAATATTCAACTCATACGATTCTATTCGACATACACTTCTATCTACCCTTCATTTTACCCAAATCCGATTAACGGATTGAAAGTTACGCTAATAACAAGTAAACATCGAACATATAGACCGATAGTCAACCATCGAGTCACATATAGCACATAAAATGTTAAACAGTCAATGATATATCATTTATAAAGAAGCCTCGGGTTATAAACAGGTTTTCGGGTATTTAAAATGATTTTTAAAATATTTTTCGGAATTAAAACGGGTCGTTGGATCAATTTTAAGGTAATAAACAAGGTTCGGTTGGCCAAATCTGGCTTCAAAACAATTTTATAATAATTATCGAGCTTTGAAAACAATTTAAAATAATATTTTAAAGCTCAAAACTATTTTTCGGAATTTTTAAATAATTAAATCTAATTAAATAATTAATTAAAATCAATTAATAATTAATTAAATCAATTAATCAATTAATTTTCGAATTAATTGACCAATTAATCAATTAAATATTAACTGAAATTAATTAACTAATTAATTTAGATTTATTTTTGAATTAAAAAATAATTTTTGGATTTAAAATAATAATTTTTGGAATTAAAATAATCATTTTCGGAATTTTTGGAAATTAAAAACAATTTTTAAAATAATTTATAAAAAGAAATTCGAAATTTGAAAGAATTCAAACAGGAATTAAAATGCAAGAACAGGATTTTAGAAGATTTTTAGGACAAGAATGGATTGAAACCGGGTCAAACCGGGTAAGAAATCCGGGTCAAAATCGACCCGAACGGGTCACCTGGTTTTTAAAGAACAGGACGGATGGCAAAGAATCCGGCGAGGCTAATTCTAGAATAAAACGGAATCGTTTGATTCGTGTCTATACTCCAATCAATTCCTTAACACAACAGCAATTCAGAAATAGGTTCAGTTCGGGTTTATAACCACTGAACAATGTTTTCCGGCGAAACTCAATAGAACTCCGGCGAGCTCGAATAAAAATCCGGCAGAAACTACAAATTACAACTCACTACTCTACAGGTCTCGTCAATTCACAAAACTTATATGGATCGATTGTAAATTGCATAAGGAACACAACCCACCCCTCCAGAACATCTAACAATCCCGAAATAAGAAACCCCCTAATCGAATTGAAAATATTCAAAGTAATATAAACCCTAATTCTAAAATTCAAAAAATCAAACTCAAAATTAAACATGTTATTGAACTCCAAATCAAGAGTATAATATACCAAAATGATCAGGAAAACAAGCTCCACAACATACAATCATCAAATCATACAAACAATCTCTCAAACAAAAATTCATAATTTAAATACCAAGAAATTTGAATATAAATAATTAAATAGAAAATCACCTGATGTTTCTGGGTTGAAATTGATGGAGGATTTGGATTCTAGATTTCAGTAGCTTCGTTTTGAGTATATGTACGCCAAAATCGGATATCGATAACGCCTCCGAATTTGTGTTTGATTACGAAGAACAAAATATAATTATAGTATTTTCTCTGTAAAAACTCTATAAATAATGTTTGCAAATGATTTCTGGTACAAAATAAAATATGGTAAAGGCTATTTATTATTACGGAAAATTAGTATCCCGTTGGATCATTCCGGATATAAAATGGTACGTTTATTTATAAAAACTAAACCAAACGGTACTGGTTTTCGGGATAATTATCCAAACCAGTACAATTTGTACTGCGGTCTTGGTCTCAGCGCCTGGTTACACGTATTACAAGGTGATAATTGTGATAGTTTAATAAAAAGATCTGGTTTATCGAAAATACGAGTTTTATTGATTTACTGAAAGGAATAATGTATCGAAAATGTTGCGCCGGGACCCGCACAGGACAAACCGTACGCCGGATCGAAAAAGTCGAAACATGGAAAATGCTCGGAATATTGCAATTAGGTTAGGAAGGAGTTCTCGGAAGAGTTTTGGGTTATAAAAACGTAAAAACGGATGACGTCGGTTGGTTCCCGTTTGTATAAAATAGTTTTTAAATACTCGGAAAAATATTTTATAAAATCCATATATTTCCTATAAATCATAAATCAACATAAAAATAATTAATAAGTTATGACAATTATCTATATTTTATATTGGACATATAAAAATTAAAATACTCAATTAATATTATTTTTAAACATCCAAACACATTTAACACTTAACAAATAATTTACAGATTAGATACTGAACATACATAATAATTATTTATCAGCCAAAAATAATTACACGATATATCCCGGATATTACATCCTTCCCCCCTTAAAAGGATTCTATCCTCAGAATCTCCTAAGAAAACAAATGAGGGTACTTTGCTCTCATATCACTTTCTAACTCCCAGGTTGACTATTCAACCTTTGGGTTTCTCCACAATACTCTTACTAGCTTTACCACTTTATTTCTCAATACTTTCTCTCTTTCCTCTAGAATTTCTATCGGACTCTCTACATATGACAAGTCTGCCTGAAGTTCTATTGGCTCATAATCTATTACATGCCTGGAGTCTGGTTTATACTTCTTAAGCATCGATACATGAAAAACATTGTGAATGTGCTCCATGTGCGGAGGTAACGCCAACTCGTAAGCTACTTTTCTGACGCGCTTTAAAATCTCAAAAGGTCCGACATATCTTGGGCTCAGCTTTCCTTTCTTTCCAAATCTCGTTAATCCCTTCCACGGTGATACTTTTAGTAATACCAAATTCCCTTCTTCGAATTATATGTCTTTCCTTGATTGATCTGCATATTTCCTTTGACGGTCTTGTGCTGCTATCAATCTCTTCTGGATAACTTCAACAACTTCCTTTGTCTGCTGCACTAATTCAGGTCCAAGTATTTTACGTTCTCCTACCTCGTCCCAATACACTGGAGATCTGCATTTGCGTCCATAAAGAGTTTCATAGGGTGGCATCCCAATACTGGCGTGATAACTGTTGTTGTAAGCAAATTCTACCAGGGGTAAATGCTGATCCCAACTTCCTTTGAAATCAATAGCACAAACACGTAACATGTCTTCAATTGTCTGGATCGTTCTTTCACTCTGGTCGTCCATCTGTGGATGGTAAGTCGTACTCATATTCAGTCTCGTTCCCAAACATTCTTGAAAAGTCTTCCAAAATCTTGAATTAAATCTTGGATCTCGATCAGATACGATGGATACAGGAACTCCATGACGAACTACAATTTCCTTCAAGTACATATGGACCAACTTGTCGAGTGAAAATCTTTCATTTATAGGCAGAAAATGAGCTGACTTGGTAAGTCTATCCACTATAACCCAGATGGCATCATGATTAGCTTTTGTCTTTGGTAATCCAACTATGAAATCCATGGAAACATGCTCCCACTTCCACTCTGGAATCTCCAATGGCTGTAGCAATCCACTTGGTCTCTGATGCTCTGCTTTAACTCTCTGGCATGTATAACATCTGCTAACCCATTCCGCAATTTCCCTCTTCATATCTGGCCACCAATAATTTTCCTTTAAATCTCTGTACATTTTGGTACTCCCTGGATGGATTGAATACCTTGAATTATGAGCTTTCTGTAAAATTTCATTCTTCAACTCCGTTACTGGTGGAATCCAAATTCAAGAAGAAAACCTAAGAATAACTTGATCATCCTTTTGTGTGCACAATTCTTCACCTACCAAACGATTTATATCCTGATCCATTACTTCTTCTTGACATTTCTTTATCTTCTCTAAGAACTCCGGTTGGAAAGTCATAATATACACTTTTACTTTATCAGGCTTACAAACTCTAATCTCCAATTCCAGTTTCTGAAATTCCTTATATATTTCTTCGGGTACTGATAACACATTTAGCTTTTCCTTTCGACTCAATGCGTCTGCTATAACATTTGCTTTACCGGGATGATAATTAATTGTACAGTCGTAATCCTTGATCAATTCTAGCCATCTCCTATGTCTCATATTAAGCTCCTTCTGTGTGAATATGTATTTCAAACTTTTGTGATCCGTGTAAATCTCGCATTTTTCTCCATATTGATAATGTCTCCAATTTTTCAAAGCGAAAACTATGGCTGCTAGCTCCAAATCATGAGTATGATATTTCTGTTCATGTGGTTTCAGTTGCCTTGACGCATACGTAATCACCTTATCGTGCTGCATCAGAACACATCCAAGTCCTTTATGAGAAGCATCGCTATAAATTACGAAATTTCCTCGACCGTCTAGAAGTGACAAAACAGGTGTTGTGATTAATCGTTGCTTCAATTCCTGAAAACTTTCTTCGCATTTATCGTTCCATATAAACTTTTCATTCTTCCATGTAAGCTTTGTCAATGGTGTGGAAATCCTTGAGAAAATTTGAACGAATCGACGATAATATCCCGCTAATCCCAAGAAACTTCTTACCTCTGTTGGTGTTCTCGGTCTTTCCCAATTTGTAATTGCTTCAATCTTTGCTGGGTCCACTTTAATCCCTTCATTACTGACTATATGTCCTAAGAACTGGACTTCCTGTAACAAAAACTCACACTTCGAGAGTTTAGCATATAACTTCTTTTTCCTTAAAATCTCCAAAGTTGTTCTTAAATGTGTTGCATGATCCTCTTTTGTCTTTGAATAAATCAAAATATCGTCTATAAACACAATAACAAACTTGTCCAAGTATTCCTTAAAAATTCTATTCACCAGGTACATAAACGATGTCGGGGCATTGGTCAATCCAAAAGACATTACTAAAAACTCATAATGTCCATACCTCGTCCTGAAAGCTGTCTTTGATATAACTTCTGGCTTAATCTTTAGTTGATGATATCCCGATCTTAAATCAATCTTGGAGAAGTACTTGGCTCCTTTCAATTGGTCAAACAAATCATCAATTCTGGGTAACGGATACTTGTTCTTGATTGTAAGCTTGTTGAGCTCCCGATAGTCGATGCACAGTCTCATGCTCTCGTCTTTCTTCTTGACAAACAATACCGGTGCACCCCACGGGGATACACTGGGTCTGATTACTCCTTTTTCTAACAACTCTTGCAATTACTTCGCTAGTTCCTTCATCTCAACGGGTGTCATTCTATACGGGGCCTTGGATACTGGTTCTGTTCCAAGTGCTAAGTCAATCGCAAATTTAATTTCTCTATCTGGAGGAAGTCCCGGTAACTCATCGGGATACACGTCTGGAAATTCATTAACTATTAGAATATCTTCAAGTTTCGCTAGCTCCTGACTTCCATCAATCACATATGCAACGAAATGCTCGCATCCTTGTCGTAGTAACTTTTTGGCTTGAATCATTGTTAAGAACTTCTTTGCTTGCTTCTGGCCCTTGAACGTTACTATCCTTTCATCTGGCGTCTTCACCATTACCTTCTTATTTCGACAATCTATCTCGGCATCGTGCTTAGATAACCAATCCATTGCTAAGATAACGTCAAATTCTCCTAACTTAAATGGTATCAAATCTACACAAAACTTATTACCAGAAATCTCAATCTCACAATTCCCATAAACTTGATTAACAGATACACGTTCATGATTTGCTAATTCCACAGTCATTATTTCATTTAGATACTCAACTAGACAATTTAACTTACTAACAAAATCTTGTGAAACAAACGATCGAGTTGCTCCCGAATCTATCAACACTTTGGCACATAAAGAATTCACATTAAGCGTACCTGCCACGACATCAGTATCCTGGATAGCATCCTTTACAGATATGTCAAAAACTCTAGCCCTTGGGGTCTCATTCACTGCTGGGGTAGATCCCATAATCCTCAATGCATTACTGACTGGGGATGGTGTCTTGCAATCCCTGGCTATATGTCCTGGCTTCCCACATTTAAAGCACGTAAATCTAATAGCTGGAACCTTAACTGCTGGATTCCGGATAGGCTGATCCTTGTTTGTTGGCTCTCTCACTGGCTAAATTCGGCACTCCCTCGAATAGTGCCGTTTCTGATTGCACTTGAAACAAACTGCATTCAACTTATTACAAACTCCTCCATGTTTCTTCCCACATACCTGACAATCTGGAAAAGTTAACCTCAACTGATTCGGCTGATTCACATTGACTGGACGGTTGCCCTGGCCTCCGTCGCCTGCATTTTGCCATCTGAAGTTAAAATTTCTCCCTGGCTGAAACTTGCCCTTCTTAAGATTTGGAAACTTCCCTGGTTGTGACTGACCTTCGTTCCCTTCGAACTTTCTCTTCTTACTTTCCTTTTCCTTCTGTGACATCTCACTCTCTCTCTCTGCAATCATGGCTTTCTGTACCACTCCTGCATAAGTATCCAACTCAAAAATGGCTACCTTCCCTCTGATCCATGGCTTCAGACCTTATTGGAATCTCTTAGCCTTCTTTCTATCAGTATCCACATATGACGGCACATACCTTGACAACTCTTCAAACTTACTTTCATAATCTGCCACCGACATATTTCCTTGTTTTAACTCTAGAAACTTCAGCTCCATCTGATCCTGAACAAACTGGGGAAAATATTTTTCTAAAAACAATTCCTTGAACCTTTCCCAAGTAATAACATCTGTACCTTCCAGTGTCTTCACAGTCTCCCACCAATAGGTGGCCTCATTCTTCAAGTAATAACTCGCAAACTCAACCTTATGTTCTTCCTTCACCTTCAATAAGGCAAATGACTTCTCTATTTCCTTTACCCAAACATTTGATTCGATCGGTTCTAAGGAACCCTTGAATTCTAGTGTTTACTGCCTGAAAAGTTTTGAAAGTTACCTGGGGATTGGTCTGCCTTTGTTGTTATTGTGCCAGGTGAACTGTTTGTTGGGCCAAGATTTGGAGAATCTGGGCTATTGCTGGGTCTATGGGTCCTGGGTTTGCATTCTGGTTTGTATTATCTTGGTTTTTATTGTTGTTGTTGTTAGTTTCTTCATTCTGGGTGTTGGTGCGGGTATTTCTTCTGGGAGGCATTTTTCTGTAAAGAATCAAACAACTTATTTAGCTTTTAAATCATATCCTTTGCATAAAAGAAAAGTTTTGTAAAAAAATATCTCTTTTTGAAAACAGTTGTAACAGTTGAACTAAGTAAATTGCATGCTTCTTTACAGAATATAAACAGTTATGGGAATAGGGTACATGGTATCACAGGGGTATAACTGGTGCAATAAATAAGGTAAAGTAAAACAGGTGCAGTAAAGTAAATGATAATACTGGAAAGGAAAAAAGGTACTAATATATATAGATCAAAAGTTTTAGGTAGTACAAGCGTAAAGACGCTTCGGAAGCAAAAGCAAAAGGGCACAAAAAACCTACTCACTAGTCAGCAAATCTAGTCTATAAATACAACCCAAAAGTCTACTGATACATACTACGCACTACTGTACATACTACACAACCATAACAACTCTGATCAGCATCTCAATTTCTGGATCTCTAGCTCAACTCCAAGGAAACTCTGGTCCTCCCAGCCTCCCAAAGTCCTCCATCACTTCAATAGCCCATCCCATAAGTGCATCAGGGACTCGGCCAGGTAATGTAGCTCCATGTAGCCTAGCCTCAAGAATCATGCGTGTCACATGGATCTCTTCTCGAAGCTCCCTCACACCATGATCAACATATGTAGTCCTGATGATATGCTGCAGCTCTCGGATCTGGGCCAATAAGGAATCACGCTCCAACAAAAGAGCCTCATACCGGTAATAAGGAACTGGATGCAATATAGACTGGAATTGGGCACTCACAACTGATTGCACAGTGGAATCTGAATCAGCTGGTGGGGGTCCTCGGATAGGTGGCCTCATGCCTGGGGGTGGAATAATCTGCAATAGTACGGGCTGCAACACAGGTGGAGGTAGAATAGCCAACACTGGTGGAACAACAAGACGTGGATCTGAAGATGGTACTCCAACTGAAGGCTCTGAGTGATCTACTGATACGGGGATAAAAGAGTCAGCCATCGCTGCTATCTGAAATCATATCGCAATATATGAATCTCGAACCACGACGAGAATCATACTAATACCTATTACACCGAATCACTCAACCTCTCGACATTCTATTTCTCTATTCCTTTCTTCTAATCCTAACCCTCTACCCATTCCCGTCAACCTAGGCTTGTGTCAGTAACTTATAACATGTAGCTCTGATACCAAACCTGTGGCGCCCTCCAAACCCGGGTCAGAGGTTTGGGGTCCACACACACACACACACCTTATTTATAACCTGCTTACAACAATAATAAAGATAATAATAATAATATGCAGTGACCCTACTTACCAACTACCACGGACTGCAACAGGATAAAGTATGCCCACAAGCCAAACACACACTTATATTACAAACCGTCCAAATCCTAACTATTCAAACTCAGAGCTGAGTATTAAACATTATTACAAACTTTTACAACTTAAATTATTCCAAAAGATGCCTACTAGCTTAGCTTGATCAACCTGAACTCCTAGCTTTCGCACTGGACTGGGGATACTTGCTATTAACTTTTTCCTTCTTAACTGGAAAAGAACATAAGCAACATCACACAAATGAGCTAACTAGCTCAGCAAGTCACAATGACAAAACTGAGAATAATGATCATCGAGTGAAAAAGGATTATGATATTAAGTGAACAATGAATTATGATTTAGAATTGGATATTATATTTTCATTTTAAAAACCAAGGTTAGGCTGCTGATCAGTCATGCACTAACCACAAGCAAAGCACACAGCACTGCTCTAACTACTGGATCCAAGGCACACATTGGCCTAACTTGACCATTAATATGGTCTGACCACGAATCTGGTCCACAATTTTATAAAAACAATCCAATTATATAATTACAGAATAAATAATGTAAAGCAATAAACAAAATCATAAACAATATTGAATGTTCGATAAGGAAATGGTTTCAATCTTTACAAAGGATTAGTATGGCAATTTCAAAGCTTGACTGTTAGGTAATGAAAGAATTGGATAACAAAGGAATCAATGTTTCAGGGTTACCAGGAATTGGTCTTTCAAAGCATAAGGTACAATGGTTTAAGTATGTAAGTAACTCGATTCAGTGTTTGGTATTTAGTTTGTATGTATTTGTGGAGTAGTATCATATATTTGTGGTACGTATTTGGGTGTACAACAATCAATGGTTTAGAAAAAATAAGGTTTACGGCTCAAGATCAATAGCTGGAATCAGGGTTTTGGGTTCAGTGTTTCAAAGCACTTGCAATATAAAACAGGACTATCAATCAACTACAATATATCTCGAGAAAGTTCAGAACACTTTCCTGGTACTAGCTTGCTATACTGCACTAACTTCCAATCACAACCGTCTACTCCTCGACTATCTGTTTCCCTTTCCTACGCCTTGCTTCTTATGCTCATATATCATAAGCATCTATCAATATTCAACTCATACGATTCTATTCGACATACACTTCTATCTACCCTTCGTTTTACCTAAATCCGATTAACGGATTGAAAGTTACGCTAATAAAAAGTAAACATCGAACATATAGACCGATAGTCAATCATCGAGTCACATATAGCACATAACACGTCAAAGAGTCAATGATATATCATTTATAAAGAAGCCTCGGGTTATAAACAGGCTTTCGGGTATTGAAAATGATTTTTAAAACATTTTTCGGAATTTAAACGGGTCATAGGATCAATTTTAAGGTAATAAACAGGGTTCGGTTGGCCAAATCTGGCTTCAAAACAATTTTATAATAATTATCGAGCCTTGAAAACAATTTAAAATAATATTTGAAAGCTCGAAACTATTTTTTGGAATTTTAAATCATTTTTAAATAATTAAATCTAATTAAATAATTAATTAAAATCAATAAATAATTATTAAATCAATTAATCAATTAATCTTTGAATTAATTGACCAATTAATCAATTAAATATTAACTGAAATTAATTAACTAATTAATTCAGATTTATTTTTGAATTAAAAATAATTTTTTGAATCAAAATAATAATTTTTGGAATTAAAATAATCATTTTCGGAATTTTTGGAAATTAAAAACAATTTTTAAAATAATTTATAAAACGAAATCCGAAATTTGAAAGAATTCAAACAGGAATCCAAAATTTGTAAAGTTCTGGAAACTTCAGGGGTTAAAATGCAAGAACAGGATTTTAGAAGATTTTTAGGACAAGAATGGATTGAAACCGAGTGAAACCGGATCAGAAATCCGGGTCAAAATCGACCCGAACGGGTCACCTGGGTTTTGAAGAACACGACGGCCGGCAAAGAATCCGGCGAGGCTAATTCAGACTAATACGGAATCGTTTGATTTGTGTCTATACTCCAATCAATTCCTTAACACAACAGCAATTCAGAAATAGGTTCAGTTCGGGTTTATAACCCCTGGACAATGTTTTCCGGCGAAACTCAATAGAACTCCGGCGAGCTCGAATAAAAATTCGGCAGAAACTTCAAATTACAACTCACTGCTCTACATGTCTCGGCAATTCACAAAACTTATATGGATCGATTGTAAATTGCATAAGGAACACAACACAACCCTCTAGAACATCTAACAATTCTGAAATAAGAAACCCCCAAATCGAATAGAAAACATTCAAAGTGATATAAACCCTAATTCTAAAATTCGCAAAATCAAACTCAAAATTAATCATGTTATTGAACTCCAAATCAAGTGTATAATATACCAAAATGATCAGGAAAACAAGCTCTACAACATACAATCATCAAATCATACAAACAATCTCTCGAACAAAAATTCATAACTTAAATACCAAGAAATTCGAATATAAATAATTAAATAGAAAATCACCTGATGTTTCTGGGTTGAAATTGATGGAAGATTTAAATTCTAGATTTCAGTAGCTTCATTTTGAGTATATGTACGCCAAAATCGGATATCGATAACGCCTCCGAATTTGTGTTCGATTACGAAGAACAAAATATAATTATAGTATTTTCTCTGTAAAAACTCTGTAAATACTATTTCCAAATGATTTCTGGTACAAAATAAAATACGGTAAAGGCTATTTATAATTACGGAAAATTAGTATCCCTTGGATCATTCCGGATATAAAATGGTACGTTTATTTATAAAAACTGATCCAAACGGTACCGGTTTTCGGGATAATTATCCAAACCAGTACAATTTATACTGCGGTCTTTGTCTCAGCGCCTGGTTACACGTATTATGAGGTGATAATTGTTATAGTTTAATAAAAAGATCCGGTTTATCGAAAATACGAGTTTTATTGATTTATCGAAATGAATAATGTATCGAAAATGTTGCGCCGGGACCCGCACAAGACAAACCGTACGCCGGATCGAAAAAGTCGAAACATGGAAAATGCTCGTAATATTGCAATTAGGTTAGGAAGGAGTTCTTGGAAGAGTTTCGGGTTATAAAAACGTAAAAACGGATGACGTCGGTTGGTTCCCGTTTGTATAAAATTATTTTTAAATACTCGGAAAAAGATTTTATAAAATCCATATATTTCCTATAAAATCATAAATCAACATAAAAATAATTAAGAAGTTATGAAAATTATCTATATTTTATATTGGACATATAAAAATTAAAATACTCAATTAATATTATTTTTAAACATCCAAACACATTTAACACTTAACAAATAATTCACAGATTAGATACTGAACATACATAATAATTATTTATCAGCCAAAAATAATTACATGATATATCCCAGATATTACATCCTTCCCCCCTAAAAGGATTCTGTCCTCAGAATCTCCTAAGAAAACAAATGAGGGTACTTTGCTCTCATATCACTTTCTAACTCCCAGGTTGACTCTTCAATCTTTGGGTTTCTCCACAATACTCTTACTAGCTTTACCACTTTATTTCTCAATACTTTCTCTCTTTCCTCTAGAATTTCTATCGGACTCTCTACATATGACAAGTCTGCCTGAAGTTCTATTGGCTCATATTCTATTACATGTCTGGACTCTGGATTATACTTCTTAAGCATCTATACATGAAAAATATTGTGAATGTGCTCCATGTGCGAAGGTAACGCCAACTCGTAAGCTACTTTTCCGACGCGCTTTAAAATCTCAAAAGGTCCGACATATCTTGGGCTCAGCTTTCCTTTCTTTCCAAATCTCGTTAATCCCTTCCACGGTGATACTTTTAGTAATACCAAATTCCCTTCTTCGAATTCCATGTCTTTCCTAATCGCAGAAATGTTTTACATTAAAACGACCATAACTCCTAAACCGTAAATCTCCTCATGATGATCTACACATGTATAGAAACTAAAAAACAAGATCTATCTATTCATGGCCAGTGGTTTTGAAATTTTAACCATTTTTATGGCCGAATTTCCTGCATAAAACAGATCAAGTGCAAGAATGCCCAAACTCAATTCTACTACTTGATCTTAACACAATCACTACCTATAACCATCATAAACACAAGTACTTCTCAAGATCCACCCACATACACCTTATATGCTATATCTAGTACCACATTCATGGATTACAACTCAACATCTCAAGCCTTTAGCAAGAACATAATCAATACAAATTCAAACAAACACAATCCTTTGGATCTTAACACTACAACAAATATAACTCTTAAATCCAACCATAAAACCTTAAAGGGTTGAAAGTTATACTTTCTTGGACACTATGAAGGTTAGTTCTAGGATGATTGAGGCTTGGTTTGCTTAGAAAACACTTAGAAGGGCTAGATCCTTAAGAAACAAAACCAAGAAACAAGTTAGAATTTCGGAGTTACCTTTCAGCACCTCATTCAAACATTTTTATAAAATTGAAAAACAATAATCTGACGCTGAAATTTGGTACGAAGCTTACCCATGATATAGAGAAGCTATGGTAAAAATTTCATGATATTTGAATGAGTATATTTTGAGTTGTGAATTTTTCTTTCTCCCTTGCTCAGAAAACCCGAACTGCTGGAATGAAAAATGGGAGAGCTTTAAGTGAGGGAAAAGGGGTTGTATTCTTTTGTGGCTAAGGTGTGGGAGTGTATAATGAATATATGGGATTTATGCAGCAGATTTGACAATAATTTGGCAAAGGTATGGGTTGGTTTGATTGTGTGGTGAAGTGAGAAAAGGGAGAAGTATGGCTTGTGTACTTGTTTGTCTCCCATCACTATTCAACACTATTCCACTAACTATTCTAGTTAACTTCTAATCATCTAGTTACACTCCTAACTACTAGTTAGGACTTGGTTATGCATGGCCAACTTGCATGGGATTTAATTTCTCATTCATTTATTTATCGTAAACGCAATCGTCATTCCATTTCGATAGTTTCCACGTATAACGACTTGTTTCGTAGCGATTTCTTTTATCGCTTATAATCCTATAACCAATTCCATTCCTTCTCTTGATCATAGAAACACCTTGATTTATTATTTATTTCACGTAGTATTCCCGGTTCTACGCCATTCTTTACGGATACGAAAACACGTAGTATAATCGTGAATCTTCGAATTCCGTCGACTTTTACTTTCACTTATTTTCCTCGATAAACAAGAATATGATCTCGGATTCTCAAAATTCCACTATTCATTTTATGATGATCCCCATACGTATTACTTAATCAGCTCAAGTTACTATTCATAGAAGTTTTAAAATATTACAAAAATCAGGGTTCTTACAGTCTCCCCCCTTAAAAGGATTATGTCCCGGAATCAACTCACAAATAGATGGGGGTACCTTTCTTGCAGGTGGCTCTCTAGTTCCCAAGTCGACTCCTCGACCTTGGGATGTCTCAACAAGACTCTGAATAGCTTGACACTCTTGTCCCTGAGTACTTGCTCTTTTCAACCAATGATTTCAACTGGTTGCTCAATGTAGGACAGATCTAGTACTTACTCATGTTTCACTATATTCTTGGTATCCGCATTATACTTTCTCAACATTGGCACATGAAAAACACTATGAACCTTTTGAAGGTTTGGAGGTAAAGCCAATTTGTATGCCACGGTTCTATTCGTCACAAAATCTCAAAGGACCCATATATCGGGAACACAGCTTCCCTTTCTTTCCAAACCTCATCAGTCCTTCCCATGGTGACACTTTCAAAAAAAATACCTGGTCACCCACTTCATACTCTCTGTCTTTTCGTGCTAAGTCGGCATATTTACGCTGTTGGACTTGGGCTGCCGCTAAGCATCCTCTTATCAACTCAACTATGTCCCTCGTTCTTTACAACAAGTCGGGACATAGTAACTTTCTTTCACCAACTTCATCCCAGTACAAGGGTAAATGGCACCTCCGACCATACAGCGCCTCATGTGGGGGCATTTCTATACTCGCATGATAACTATGACTGTAGGCAAACTCTATCAAAGATAGGTGTTCATCTCAATAACCTTAAAAATCAATTACACAATTTCTCAACATGTACTCCAATATCTGAATGATTCACTCACTTTGTCCATCGGTTTGGGGATGGTATTCAGTACTCACGTTCAGTTTGGTTCATAAGCATTCGTAAAAGCTCTTCAAAAAAAATCTGGAGTTGAATCGGGGATCTCTGTCAGATACGATAGCTACAGAGACTCCATGTCTTATCACAATTTCCTTGATGTATAGCTCTGCTAATCTATCCACCATGTAGGTTTTCTTGATTGGAAGAAAGTATGCTGACTTGGTCAGTCGATATATAATTACTCATATTGCATCACGGTTACCCTTAGCTCGGGGAAATCCTACCACAGAATCCATGGCTATTTATTCCCACTTTCACATCGGAATTCGTAAGGGTTGTAAGAGTCCCTTCGGTCGCTGATGTTCCACCTTCACTCTTTAACAGGTCAAACACTTACTGACCCAATTGGCCACGTCTCTTTTCATGTTGGGTCATCAATAATATTCCTTTGGATATCGGTACATCTTGGTACCTCCAGGATGAATTGAATATCTAGAATTATGTCCTTCGCGTAAAATTTCATCTTTTAATTTTCGAACATTCAGAATCCAAATCCGGTTCGCATACCTCATAATTCCCTTATCATCTTTCTCACATTTGACTTCTTCTCAGTCAAAGATTCTCGCTCTTCATTTGTCTTCTCTTCCTGACAATGTCCCATCTTTTCTAACAATTCTGGTTCTAATTTGATCTCAAATAGTCCATCAGTCCCTTTACCGGTGACTTCACCTCTATCTCCATCTCCTCGAGTTCTCTCACTAGTTCCTCCGGCATTGTCAACATCTTGAGTCTCTCTTTACTACTAAGGGCATCGGCCACCACATTGGCCTTCCCTGGGTGATATAAAATCTCACCGACATAGTCTTTCATTAACTATAACCATCTCCTATGTCTCCTGTTGAGTTCTTTCTGAGTAAATATATACTTAAGGCTCTTATGGTCAGTGTAGATCTCACAATTTTCTCTGTATGGATATTGTCTCCAATTTTTCAAAGCAAAACTATTGCTGCTAATTCTAATTCATGAGTAGGGTATCTTACTTCATATTCCTTCAGCTGCCGTGAGGCATAAGCAACCACTTTCCCATGCTTCATGAGCATGCATCCTAATCCTTTATGTGACGCATCACTATAGATCACAAAATCACCCTTTCCATCGGGCAATGTCAGCACGAGGGTTGTTACCAAACTCCTTTTCAATTCCTGAAAACTTTCCTCACATTTTTCATTCCACACAACCTTTTCCGTTTTGCAAGTAGGCCTAGTCAAAGGTCCTGATATCTTAGCAAAATCCTGTACGAACCTCTCATAAACCCGGTTAATTCCCAAAAAGTTCCTACTTCCGTAGGTGTGGTTATTCTTTCTCATTGGAATACTGCCTCAACATTGGTAGGGTCAATTAACACTCCTTCACTGCTCATCAATTGTCCTAAGATCAGAACTTTATTTTGCCAGAATTCGTACCTTGAGAATTTGGCAAACAACTTTTCTCTTCTCAATGCTTCTACCACTATCCTCAGATATTCCCATGTACTTCTTCCGTTTTAGAATAGACTAAAATATTATCAATAAAAATAATGAGGCACACGTCCAAATACTTTTTAAACACTCGATTCAAAAAGTCCATGAAAGCTACTGGGGCATTCTTTAGCCCGAACGACGTCACCAAGAACTCATAATGTCCATACCACATGCGAAATACGGTATTTGTCCCCTGTTTTAATATTCAGTTGGTGATATCCCGTTCTTAGATCAATTTTCGAAAAGTGTACCACTCCTTCAAGTTGGTCAAACGAATCGTCAATTCTAGAGAGAGGGTATATGTTCTTAATAGTCAACTTATTCAGTTCCCTATACTCTGTGCACAATCGCATACTGCCATCCTTCTTTTTGACAAACAACATTGGTGTGCCTCATGGTGACACATTAGGTCTCATCATTCCTTTGTTCAAAAGTTCTTTCATCTGCGAAGTCAATTCTTTCATTTCAACCGGGGCTAGCCTATATGGGGCTTTTTGAAACTGATGTTGTTCCTGATGCTAATTTGATAGCGAACTATATCTCTCGGTCAGGTGATAATCCTGAAAGGTCTTTGGAAAACACATCCTCAAATTCGTTAATAACTGGTATGTCACGTACATCGGGGCTTCTCTCTTGGTACCCGCCATGTATGCTAAATACGCTTTGTTATCTTTCCTCAATAATTGCTTCGCTTGAGCAATATTCAAAAATTTATGGGTCTGACGTTGACCCTTAATCACAATTTCCTTGCCGTTAGGCATTCGGATTTTAACTTTTTTTCCTTTATAATCAATCTGAGCACCATTGCTCGACAACCAATCCATTTTTAAGACCACACCAAATTTTCTCAGCCTGAAAGGAATTAAGTCCAACTTAAAGTCCTTCCCTCCTAGTTCCCACTTGCAGATTAGATGAATCTCATTAATTGGAACAACCTCTGGATTCACTATTTCTATTCGCAATAATTCTCGCGTTGGAATCACATTAAGTTTTAACTTAGCCAAAAATCTCGCGATATAAAATACTTAGTTGCTTCAGAATTAAACAGAATATTTGCAGTAACCAAATTGAGTAAAAGGTTACCTGCTATCATGCCCTAGCTGGGTTGGGGTAGTTGCTAGAATAATGTCCTGGTTGGTTGCAATTAAAGCACCTCAGTAACTCTTTTCCCAAATTACATGCCCGGTATGTTTCTCTCCACATGACTTATGATCTGGTAGGGGTGACCGAAACTGGTTATGAAACGTAGTCTTATATTGACCACCTCCCTGGGCGATACTCTTGCTTACCGGTTCGCTAAACCTGGTACCCACTGCGGGTTGGGACACCGCTCCCCTCTCAGTCCTAATCGAAAACTTCTGTTTATCGCTCTGCCGCCTTGGCTTCCGAACTCCTCTTCCTGCTCTCTTCCTCTTTTTGACTTTGCTCACTCTCTGCCTCTACAATCGAGGCCTTTTTGCACATAGTCTGTTATCTCAAGTAATGACAGTCGGTCCTGAATCCATTGTTTCAGCCCTTACTGAAATCTCCTTGCCTTTTTCTCTTTCGTGTTCACAAACTCTAGCACGAATCTCGACAGTTCAATAAATTTGCCTTTGTACACAGCCACTGACATCTTATCTTACTTAATCTCTAGAAACTTCAACTCCATCTGAGCCTCCATAAACCTGGGAAATACTTTTCCCCATGTGATAATCACATCAGTCTCCAGGGTTCCTTTAGGTTCCCACTAATAATTTACTTCTCCTTTCAACATATAATTGGTGAACACAGTCTTTTGCGTCTCTTCTATGGGCACTATCTCAAAGCTCTTTTCCATTTCTTTCAGCCAAGCTCTGGCCTTAACACGTTAGCAGTCCCTCGAAATTTCTGGGGGTTTTAACAACTTAAAGGCCTTAAAGACATTAGTAACTGGAACATGATCAACCTGGGTTGAGGGTGACAATTCAAATTCTCTTGAAGAAGATTCATAATTTGGTCCATGGGGTTTCCGCTCTGGCCTTCCCCCTCGTTAGTATCCATAGTTTCTTCTTCATTGTAATCCTCTAAGCCAAATTCATTATATTCGACTTACTCGTGTTCTTAGTTATTTTGGTTTACCAATTCAGCAGGGTTTGCTCTAGTTTCCCAATATGTCGGGGTGGCATCATTATGCTAATATAAAAGATCACCAATATAACATTATTCGCGTCTCTACTCATTATGTTAAAGTCGCTTAATAACTCTCTTTGTCACAAATACATTCTTCATTCCTCTTTAGTTACTCGCAACGTTGTGCCCACGCACCTGATTTGATGCGTTAACAAAAGACAACATCCTGTCAAGAATATACGCGTAGCTCCTAGTGACATCCCACTCTTGGAATTCTGCGTCAGACTTATTGGTCTTCTCCTCCAGTAGTTTGGAGCTTGCTGCGTTGATTGCAGGAGCATGAAACTTTTCAGAAATTATTCTGTCGATTCTCGCTTTCCATGCCGAACCATAATGGCTTAACGGACGAAATGATTTCGTATTATCGCATAGCATTCTCATCTTAGGACACGCTAAAATCTTCCTTATAGGACATAGATTCCTCAATGGTATAGCGAATACCCTTCTTGGTAGAATCGTTGTTCGTCATGTATTGAACCCTTATTATCGGAACAATACTTTCAACCAATTCAGGTAACGTAATAACCTTAATAGTAAAAGAATTAAGCATCTTGATTCTTTCCAAATATGTCTCCTCAAGGACACTCTATAAAGAGCTATGAGTGGCAAGACTCGGGTTTTCCAATCAACCCATGGTATTGGGGTATCGTCTTCATCCCGCTTTCTCCGGAGACTTAGCTCCACTTCTATATCAATATTATAAAAAAATCATGTACAATTTTCTATTTTCCTCATTCTGTCGATCTTAAATGATTTCATCAATTTCCGTATAACACTTCACGCAAACACTTCAACATAACTCCTCATAGTTCATCAACAAACTCTATCGGCTCAACCAATGGACTCTCTTTTGCATATAACTCTTAGCACTCTTTTCTCTGAGTGGTACAACTCATTCTCTTCCCTTAATGCTAGCTTTTCAATCGACTGTTAATAACTCAACCAATGCCTCAACTCTTAAGGCTAAGGTCCCCTTGGGTACTACCGTCGCGACTACTCCATAGTAATCCGACTACGAACTCGATGAGAGTTCTTGTTAAATTTTAGATCCTCAGTCTACCCATTTTACTCTTACTATTTCCAAGACTTATAACCTTTGGCTCTGATACCATTTCTGTAACACCCCCAAATCCAAGGTCGTGAATTCGGGTCGTTACGATCACTTATTAATAAAATAATTCTCTTTTCACAATATTACTCGACCTTTTATTCAAACTCACACACACACAGGTTATATGCTTGGAAACAGTATCAAATAAATCATCTCCACTTATCTACCTGACGGGGCTGGCGCACAAAAAGCCAACAGAACTCACGAGCGTTCCTTACCCGCCTACGGACAGCAGTCCTGGTCTGATCCATGCTGGTAGTCTGTTATGATATGATATATAAAAGCAAGGGTGAGCATTATAGCTAAGCAAGGTATATATCCCCATAATTAAGTATGTAAGGATAAATAAAACCAATAATTATACTTTGTATCTCCAAAGCGTTCTGAAAGTTTATATGCTTGTCAAATTTATAATATTCTCAAAATCAACTACAATAGTATATCCACTGGATACTTGTATTCATCTCTTTCTCAAAATCATTTTATACTCGTATTCATTTTATTTCAAAATCTCAAGATGTTACTCGAACCAAGATTCTCAAATGGGTGTGATATATATTTATCAACATCCCAATTTAAAACTCAGCCTTATTGGCAGATTTCTCAAATGAATTTGATATATAATCATCATATCCTTATTTAAACTCAGCCTTATCGGCAGATTTCTCAAATGGATTTGATATGTATTCATCAATATCCTTATTTAAAACTCATCCTTATCGGCTCTCTGTTGTATATTTCACAACAGTTTTTCCAAAATGGAAGAAAGGGACTATACTGGAATAAACCACGTATCGGTGATCAGCCGAATACGAAATTTTCTCTACTAGTAGAAGGAATACAAACCTAGCCACCTTGGGCTCATCAAGACACTACACGGTGGTTGCCCATTGTCGTGCAAGTCCGAAAGTCAATGGTCACATAGACCATATAACCGTACAATGCGTCACTCCGTGCTTGCATAATGCGCCACTCCGCGCCTGGTCACTGCCCGATACCACTCCGTGCCGGGCAGGCCACATTCCAGTCCCGAGACAATTATATCTTTTGCTCAAAATCCTTTTTCGAAGGAATAGGTCGTTAAAAGTTGACCTTTAAATAAGATGATTTATTCATCACTTTTAACTCAATTGATCTTTGGGAGTTGTTGGAGTTTTGAATTTAAAATCATTTTCAAATCCCTATCTGTAGTAGGGTGAAACATATATTACTCATTTGTTCTTTATTGAACGAGGAAGCAAAACTCTTATGCTTCTAGACTAAGTTTCCTAAGGTTTTGATATGTTTCAAATGATTAATCTCTTTCAAGAGTTTTGAATAATTTAGAAAGTACCTTTGGGAACTATGTCTAATTTTAATTAATTTTTAGAAGTCCGAAGATATTAAATATCTAAGGTCTCATAATAATTTAAGAGGGATTCAATGAATTGATAAAATCTTATAAATAAAACTTCTCTGTATAAGGTTCAATGAATTGATAGAAACCTTATATATAAAATGTCTCTGAATATGGTTCAATGAATTGATAAAATCTTAAGTACAAAGTATTTCTAATTAAGGTTCAATGAATTAATAAAAAACCTTAAATACAAAATATTTCTGAATAAGGTCCAACAAATGGAGACAACTTAATCAAATAATCAAAACAGGATTTGGTATCCTATAATTGCTCTTTGAATAGTTAAATCTTTATTAAATAACGTGAAATGATTTATAAACTATTCAGTATATTTTTAAATACTTTCTGGATATTTAATAATCCCTTAAGTATCGCTGTATAAAATAATCAATCAAGTAAGGGTGTCCCTTAAATGAATAAACCAATATTTCTCGAAGTTTAAGTCAAAATCTCAATCGTTCGCTTGATATATATATTACGCGAATGTACTTTGTTTATCGAAATAGAAATCTTTCACGTCCGGCTCTCCCCAAAATTAAATCATTATTAAAATATCTCTGACTCCCACTATCATATATTATATTTGAAATACGTTTCAATTTCTCATACTCGTGTAAAACGGAATTTGTTTTCGTAAACAATCGCATAATTCGTATGCATTGATATCATAGACAAGCATATATATTTGAACTGTAATTCATGGCATCAATATCACAACAGTATATATATAGCATGGATAGTATGAGATAGGGTTTTGAAAACTTGCCTCGAGTAATCGAAGTGGTATGGTCTCTGGTGTTTGGTTGGCGATCTATAAATAAGAACCAACGGTCTAAGTTAGTACGCAATTAACGTCTCGCTTTTATTAAGCAACTTTCGCAACTACTCAAGTATAACGAATCTCTGATCTTCACATTCTCAACACTTATATTCTCACTTTATAATATGGTCGAGTTTTGAAATCGATCGTTCGCTTTATAAAGTTCATTTCGAGTTTTAAGCTCGAACGTGAGAAAACGCGCGTCAAAACAAGGTTTTTATGCGTTTCTCGCTTGCGCTCACTTTACCAAAACATTTTTTCTAAAATCGAAAAATTAATATTTTCTCAAACTTCTTTTTGGACAGTCTTCTCTACTGTCATATCCATTTTTCATAATTTTTCCAGAATCTCGAAATTATTTTAAGTCCTTCGAAATCACCATGCAAATGGACTTAAGTGCAGTTGGCTAATCGCAGAAATGTTTTACATTAAAACGACCATAACTCCTAAACCGTAAATCTCCTCATGATGATCTATACATTTATAGAAACTAAAAAACAATATCTATCTAGTAATGGCCAGTGGTTTTCAAATTTTAACCATTTTCATGGCCGAATGTCCTGCATAAAACAGATCAAGTGCAAGAATGCCCAAACTCAATTCTACTACTTGATCTTAACACAATCACTACATATAACCATCATAAACACAAGTACTTCTAAAGATCCACCCACATACACCTTATATGCTATATCTAGTACCACATACATGGATTACAACTCAACATCTCAAGCCTTTAGCAAGAACATAATCAATACAAACTCAAACAAACACAATCCTTTGGATCTTAGCACTACAACAAACATAACTCTTAAATCCAACCATAAAACCTTAAAAGGTTGAAATTTATACCTTCTTGGACACTAGGAAGGTTAGTGCTATGATGATTGAGGCTTGGTTTTCTTAGAAAACACTTAGAAGGGCTAGATCCTTAAGAAACAAAACCAATAAACAAGTTAGAATTTCGGAGTTACCTTTCAGCACCTCATTCAAACATTTTTATAAACTTGAAAAACAATAATTTGAGGCTGAAATTTGGTACGAAGCTTACCCATGATATAGAGAAGCTATGGTAAAAATTTCATGATATTTGAATGAGTATATTTTGAGTTATGAATTTTTCTTTCTCCCTTCCTCAGAAAACCCGAACTGCTGGAATGAAATATGGGAGAGCTTTAAGTGAGGGAAAAGGGGTTGTTTTCTTTTGTGGCTAAGGTGTGGGAGAGTATAATGAATATATGGGATTTATGCAGCAGATTTGACAATAATTTGGCAAAGGTATGGGTTGGTTTGATTATGTGGTGAAGTGAGAAAAGGGAGAAGTATGGCTTGTGTACTTGTTTGTCTCCCATCACTATTCAACACTATTCCACTAACTATTCTAGTTAACTTCTAATCATCTAGTTACACTCCTAACTACTAGTTAGGACTTGGTTATGCATGGCCAACTTGCATGGGATTTAATTTCTCATTCATTTATTAATCGTAAACGTAATCGTCATTCCATTTCGATAGTTTCCACGTATAACGACTTGTTTCGTAGCGATTTCTTTTATCGCTTATAATCCTATAACCAATTCCATTCCTTCTCTTGATCATAGAATGTAACACCCCCAAATCCGGGGTCGGGGATCCGGGTTGTCACGAGTTCCATTTCCCTTAATAACACCCAATCTTAATAAACAATCAACTACTCCGTACTGTGACCCCACAATAAACACACACACCACAAGTTATAGTCTCAGAGATGAATATCCAAAAACAACACGAGTCATTTTATTCCACAATTATATGCCATTACACCTTAAAAGGGTTTATGAATAAATTTACATTTCTTTGCCATTATTACAATTCATAAAGATACATAAGTCTGGTACATCAAAAGTTGAAAGCCTAGCCTATTGGTAGTTCCCACCTCAGCTACAGCGACATCAACTCCTATAGGACAATGCGGAACGTTTCCTATCCGCTCGCGAATTGGGAGCTTGGTCCTGTTCATCTTGTCTATCTGATGTTGTGTGATGAAAGAAGAAAGCAAGGGTGAGCAACAAGCCCACCGAAATAATATATATAATAATTAACAATATATGAGCATCCTCATAGTACTCATGAAAGTCTTGGTCAAGAAGAAATAAACCAAGTTTGATCTCTTAATGCGACCAAGTCGCAAAATATTTAGTATATATATATATATACTTTTCCCAATCTTTGAAATCCTCTGACATGTATAATATACACAGAGTTCCAGTTTATAACTGTATAAAAATATCGTTGCAAGGTGATCTCATATATCTAACCTTGTCTCAACGTTTTTGTGAAAATCTTTGTCATGCATAAGATAATCATTAACCAGATATAAGTTGAAAAGATGAAGTTACAAGATAGTCCAATATACTTATATCTTTTCTGAATACTACTTGAACTACCACTGTTCAATGTATAAATAGTTCATCCCATAGATTAAGCTACAAGACAAAACTTGTATAGAATCAATCTTTAAAATATCATCAAAATAAAATGAAGTTACGAGATACTTCATTTGATGCAAACATCAATTTTAAAAACTTGACCCTGCCAACACTCAACAATCGCCCAACTGTCGCCTTTCGATCAAAGTGCTCTCGGTAGTGTTGCAGAAATATCCAATTGGACGATGAACTCATTATGGGAGTTTGCCGCGCCAGGAAGACCACTTACGATGATCAGTCGTAGTAGTGCAACCCCACCATTTTTTACATGTAGAGGAGAACCTGTCGGATTTACTTATCAACCGAACATTGGACTCCTAAGGAATGGACCGTCTTAGCGGAACTTCTAGGCCATTTGGGCCAATATAATAAGGCTGGGCCGGCGCCACTCGACCACTTACGCCACTCCTAGTTCAGATGAAATCCATGACTCTGAAACGTAAAGCTCATCCCCCCTTTCCCCAAGTAGAAACTTGTTTATACGGCTCCACCAAGAAGTCGTATCTAGTTGGAAAGGAAAACTCACCGATATTTCCCAGGCGATGCCTGTTAATGGATTAACTTGTTCCAAGAATTTTACTTCCCGAGTGTTGGGTAAGTAATCAAAAACTCTTTTATCAAAACAGCAACCTTGTTGCGAATATAAAATACACCACAGAGCCGGATCCCTCAGGTTTTGAGCGAGTATTTAAATCCCCTTCGAAAGGAAGATCTTAAATATAAAAATGAGTTTTGGGATCCGCCCTAACTTTTAAAAATCAGTTTGAAGACTCGAAAACATTTTAAAAATGTTTGGAGTAATGCTGATTTAATGAAATAAATCAGTCCCGATATATTAGAAAATATATGAATATTATTATTTAAATAATATTCCCATAAAGGATAATCTCTATAAAAATAGTTGAAGTAGAAGTTTTTAAAACTCATACTTGAAATGAATAATAAATAACCAAAGATATACTTATACGAAAGTAGGATCTTTATTTGAATAATCAAAAATAAGTTTGATTATCGAAACATTATTCTTTAAAAAAATAAAGAATATTATTTAATAAAATAAGCGAAGTCATAAGTCCTCGAATGAATATTCAAAATAATATTCATTAAATAAAGTAAGCGGGGTCATAAGTCCTCGAATGAATATTCAAAATAATATTCATTAAATAAAATAAAGTTATCGAATAAACCTTATTCGATTAATAGTTTTGAAAACTATATCAATATATATATAAATATATATATTATACTCGGGAACATCGACTCCTGGTTTAGAAAATGTTCACCTTTGGGTCCCCCTATACTAAGGGTATACGCAACTACTGTTTATCTCTAGCATAGGTATTATGCAACTTATAAGCATTTGAATCAACAATTAGATATCAAGATTACGAAACAGACATGTATATATACCATATCAGCATGCTCAAATATATCGCAAAATTTGCTAATAACAATCATGCACTTATCACAAGATAATGCATATACATATATTTACATCACAATAACAGTATAACGGGTAAAAAAACTTGCCTGAGCGGCTGGGGGTGGTAAAAGGCCTGGGACGAGTCTGGTAACCTATAAACAACATATAAGTTGGAATTAAACCAAAGTCACTTAAGAAACTAGACTTTAACCAATTAGACTCTAATGTTCGCTTACGGTCGCTTAACGATTCACATAAGTCGCTCGAGTACCCTCGGCTCCACCATTTTTAATAAATTAACCGTTACGAATTTTAAGGAGACGCTTTCGCGAATACCCTACCAACTGACCCTTTAACCTTACATAATTATTTCATGCTCCAAATAGTCATTTAAGGACCTTAACCAAGGTTTCAAAGTAAGGCGAGGGGAAATGGTTCGTCCGCGAAACGCCGTTACTTAAAACGGTCGTTTCTCCTAAACCGTACATCGGATTCAAGCGAACCACATATCAAAATGAAGCTCGTAACATGAACTATCTAAACATGGCAATGGTCAGAATCTTACAGTGATTTCACGGGTCCTGAAGTTAAGAACAAAAACAGTCTAAGGTAAATCGGGCATTATGACGGCTATGTTTACGTGATTACCAATTTTTATCCTACTCCAAATCAACCACCAATCAACCACAGAAAAAAAGGACCCGGTCAGGATGAATGCTACAACAGCCCCAACAACTCAATATTTCCAAATTTATACTACTTCCCAACATGAACTAAAAGCTTTACTTAAGTTCTTTAACTAATCAACAAGATTTACAACTCCAAACACATCACAAAACCAACACATCTCTAATTACTCCCATGAACCATACCAAACACAAAAGCTCTAAATATACAAAAGTAGGGCTAGGGTATGAGATTATACCTTCCTTAGTGAGTAAAAGTAACTAAGGAGCTTGGAATCACCTTTGAAAGTCCTTACCAAAGCTTAATCAAAACAAAAACTCAAGAACAAAATTTTAAGTTCTTGAAAAACACTATTCACCAAGAACTTTGATGAATTGATTAGCTATGATAATCATGGAATCTTGAGCTTAAACTTATGGCTCATCTAAGTTATGAATTATAGAAGCTAAAGAAACAAACCTCTTGAATTATGAAGGTGTGTAGCTTAAGTTTTGAAAAACTTTCCCTTGCTTTCCATGGAAAATCCGAGAACTTTCTTGAAGAAAAGGAAGTCAAGTTGTGTTTTTTGTGATTTTTTTTGCTTGCCTTGGTTGGTTGCTTTGTTTTGATTAATTATTTTTAACCATGGTGAATTTTGTGTGGTTCACAATCAACCAACAACACACTTCTCTTTTGGTCATGCTTAGGTCATCATGTTATGTCATCCTCCTACACTTGTCCTCTTCTTGTTGGTGAGATGACATCACTCCCCACTAACCCTTTGATTAACTCTTAATCACTTGGCTAATGACCGCTGATCTGTTATACGGTTCGCTTAACTTTCGTTTTCGTTTATCGTTTGAGGGATCATACCCGGGATCTTATTACTTGAGTTCCCTTAACCTTTCTCAATACATTATATTCCTTTTATGATCCTCTCTTATAATCCTTGAATTTAAATCCTTTTTATCCTGTTACCTTATAATCAATTCTTTCGGTATCTGGTGGATTTTCGGGAAAAATCAAAGTGTTCGAATTTGGATTCTGACGATCTTTACATACACTTATATACCATACAGAGTACTAATATGATCTCAGAATAATAATAAAAGAACCCCTACATAGTGTGGCATGAAAAGTTTTCTTATTTAGCATAATCAGCAAAAACACTATTTATAAGGGTTACAAAAAGTTCAAAAATTTTGGGGTTATTACAGTCTCCCCTCCTTAAAAGGATTCCGTTCCGGAATCAAATAGAAAATAAATGGGGTACTTTTCTGGCATTGCGCTCTCTAGTTCCCATGTTGATTCTTCCACATTATGATTCTGCCATAGCACTCTGACTAGCTTGATCACTTTGTTCCGAAGCACCTGCTCCTTCTTATCCATAATCTTTACTGGTTTCTCCACGTAAGTCAGATCTGGTTGCATATCCACATGCTCGTACTCCACTATATGTCTGGCATCCGGATTACACTTTCTTAACATTGATACGTGGAACACGTTATGAACTTGCTACATGTTCGGGGGTAGGGCTATCTCATATGCTAACTTCCCAATACGTCTTAATACCTCAAAGGGTCCAACAATTCGTGGGCTTAGCTTTTCTTTCTTTCTGAACATCATCCATCCTTTCCAAGGGAATACCTATAACAGCTCTAGGTCCCCTACTTCTGATTCCTTGTCCTTTCGTGTCAAATCAACATACTTCTTATGTCCATCTCGGGCTACTACCAGCCGTCCTCTGATTAGATCTATTATATCCTTGGTCCTTTGGACCACTGCTGGTCCGAGCATCTTGCGCTCAGCAATCTTCATCCCAACATAAGGGAGATCGACATTGTCTTCCCTCAAGAATCTCATAAGGCGATATCTCAATACTGACATATGATCTATTATCGTAAGAAAACTCAATCCGTGTTAAGTCATCATTCCAATTTCTCTCAAGTCTATTGCACAGACTCTCATCATAGCTTCTATCATTATAGCTTTTGCTTCTCACTACCCATTCTTTTCAAGTTCGTAGTCGTTACTATCTTCCGTACATAATACTATACTGGTTACACTTTTGCTCGTTAGCGTTCTATAACCTTTTAATAACCACGTCAACCTTAGTATCACGGACGCGTTAGAATCGGAATACCACCTTACTTGGTACCACTTCATCCCTTGCTGCCTCCATCTTCGAAAGCTTGATCCATCATATAGAAGTAAAGGAATTTGTTGAGAGATCACTATGATCATGAACACTTGTTCTATTGCATAGTTAGTACAGAAGGTGTCCAGCCTTTAGTACTTGACAAGCAATTAAACAACATATGGTATCCTACTAGGCTTCTATCACACAGATAGATAGTCATTCGGCAATACCTCCCCTTCTAGAAGGGTTGTTCTTCTCAGCTTATATGAAATGAAAAGAAGAGAAAAGAATGAATTGAAGAGAATTGTATATATGAAAAAATATACTGCCATAAAATATCTAGCTTGGAACCTACCTCTGAACTATAGAGGTTTGTCATGGGAGAATATAACATATGTGTATATATATCAACATCAAGTATTATCGCATCGCATTTCGCCTGCTTAAATATTTTTGCTATTCCGTCCATCATTCTATGGACCCATGCTCTTCCTCGAGCTTATACTCAATCACCTTTGAAACTCCCTCGACATCGAAAATCGAATCTGGAATCTCATTCTATACATCATCGTTACTAGAATTCTATGCTTGCACCGCAACTTTCCTCGTATAGTAATACGACTCTCTATTGATTAGAAGGAATAAGTATTCAATAGGTAGATAATCTACTTAATTAGTCTATAAATGATAACTTATACACCACCATGACCCGATTAGTGGTACTCAATCTCAACATCCATCCCAATACAACTCTCACGGTTGTAATTGACTCATTACTCGCAGAATCATTGTTGCATTACTGTGGTCCATCGCTGACCTACTGTAGTTATTCATTTTCTATGAAATCTTAATAGCTAACCATACGGAGTCCATACATGTCGTATCAAATTCTTCTAAGGAGGTAACAGGATCACTGTTCATGATTCATGAAGAACACTCCTGAACTTGACGTACATATGACATGAAGCAGATAAAATTGCAGAAGAGTTTCAATCAAAACAACGATAGCAGGTTAATACCATTCTTAATCATATGCCTTCAATAAAAGACTTAACTCAAAGGTTTGTTTAGTCCTTTTTGAAACATGGTTCTGGCTTATTCTCAGGATAGGACCTTCTAAGATAGATAGCCCGCTCATGGCGATTATACGAATTAAACCTTTACCAAACTACTATTACGGTTGGGTATTACACAGTCATCAGAAGGAATGTCAATATTCCAAACCATAATACAACCTTTACGGCTTCAACCATCATCACTGTATTCCTCTGGCACGAGCGCCTATAATTGCTCTCTTACACTTAAAGTGTCGGCCACCTCTTTGGCCTTTCCTGATAGTAAAATTTCCTTACAATCAATGTCGTTTGAACGATCTCCGACTAAATTTTCTACCTCATTTCCAATTACTGCTTGTGTGAAGATGTTTTCCTTAAAATCTGATGAGTAAAAAAAAATACTACCATTTTTCCATAAGTTATTGCCTCAGTCTTTAGAGGTTAATCATTGTCACGACTGACTCTCGATCATACTTAGGACGTCTCTTATCTTGGGTCCTTCTTGTTTTCACCATTCTTGACTTTCGTTGGGTTCAATCTATACTTTCTCATGGTTTAACATGTGCCCCACTTGGCATTATTATTATTACTTCATATTTCCTTTATCAAAATTTCTATTCTTGAGAATTTTGAATATTACCTTTCTCCTTGTAAAACCTCTAAGGTTATCCTTGAATCGTTCCTCCTGTATTCCCTAGATACAGGGCATATCAAAATACCATTTACTAATACTAGAACCATTGTCTATGTACTTCTAAAAATTTTCTCTACTGATCTTTAAAGGTTGTTGCTACCTTGATCCTTTCCAGTTCATACTATCAAAACTTATGTTGTCCCTATTAAGGGTGGAATGCCAACCTTTATGCATTCCCCTAGGATTCATCTCAAGTTATCGAAGTTATATCCTTAATTACACCTTTAAAAAGGTACTTGCATCCTTCCATGGATAAATCAAGTCATATATCCTTGATAGATTATCTTATTCAATCATTCCCACCCAGATAGTCTATACCAATTTCACAATAACATCTGTATTCAAAATGAGGTCAATTAATATGGCCTCCAAAAGATAACAACGGTTATCCGCTTTTCTTGCCTAAATTGGGTAATGATAACATGGATGTTTTGGAAGATATTGGTCGTATTTAACGTGAACATCTTCTTAATAAATCCTCATTTTCTTTTGTTGTTTATCTCAACAGTCATCTCAATGTTGGGATGTCTTTCATACCTGGCGTCTCCCTTTCTGGGTATCATGCCACCGGTCTTACAATTCACATTCTTGAAGGTCACTTCCTTCATCCGATTTTCCTAATTTCTTACTTTCTTGTCTCCTCAGTCTATCCGCGTCTCATTATTTATCCTTGGAACTATCTCAAGGTTTCCTCGAATTCTCCCAACTTAAAGGGGGTACAATATGTACATCTCTTATGCCTTCAACCATCAACTTTAACTCATAGTGAATCATCCTCATCCTGACGATCGCATACTTTTCTATTTCTATTACTATGATTCTTTAGGGTTTCCTCATACCCAACTCCCTTATCATTCCTCAAACTCTATTGCCTTTATATTCCTTTCCACTTCAGTTTCTTTTTATTTTCCTTTCTCTTACAATCATTTCATGAACCCACTAATTATTTCCTTCAAACATCACGTCGTTCTGGGATTCTTGTCCTCCGAACGAATCTTTACAACTTTTACAATCTTAGATTCATAATTCATCATATTCGTCCGCCTTTGTTCTGGCTCTTAAAGCTTTTACACTATCTCCATAACCTTGGGATTTACTTTCTCAAAAACAATTGACTGAACTTTAATCAGTTTATCATAACCTCTTGCTCCGTGCCTTTCTTGGTCTTTCACCAATGGGTGGTCTCTCTCTTAGGAGGGTAAGTGACAGAAACAGTCTTTTATGATTCGTCAATCATTTAGAATCTCAAATGATTCCTGTATTTCCTTTAGCCAGGCTCTTTCCTCGACTGGGTCAGCTATTTCCTTGGAACTCTGAGAGCTTAGCGACTTAAAGGTCCTGAAAGAATTTCACACCATATTGTTTCCTCAAGGTGGTGGTTAGGGGTAAAAGTATAAGTTTTGTTTTAGGCAGGTCCATGGATTGCCCAATAAGAGTACCATCTTGGTTCTTCCTATCTTGCTCGATTTCTGTTTTCTCAGTCTAAATGTTTCTTCCTACTCCCCATAATTGGGGTCATCTTTTAATTTAAAATCCTCATTTTCCACTTCATTATATTCTGGGTTCCTTATATCTTAATTGCGACCTCCCTGATTATCACATTCAAGGTTTGCCCCTAATCTTATTCCTCGTGGGGGCATATTGCTTGGAAAAATTTTGAGAATCTCTGTATATTTATCTTACTTACTTTGCTTATGTCTTTCCCTTGTTCAGTCCTTGAATGATTGCAAATTATGAATTCTCAAGTTCTATAGACTTCATGACACTCTCTTAAGTGTTAATAGTGCAATTAACAATATGAACTTATCATAAACAAACTGATCTGAACTAAAATTAACGAATATATACATAACCATTTGTTCGAGGGTACAACAACTGAACACATTAAAGAGAATTACATCATTTGATCTAATCGCTTTTATCCCAAAAGTACTACCATAGATAATCATCTAGTCATTAAAACTAATCATTCATAACTTAGGCTAATCCTCCAAAAGTGGTGCTACATGAAATCCTTGTCAGATTGCTCAGACTCTGCACACTAATATGGATCAAGAAATGCGGGCACGCACGACATCCCTAACCTGCTCCATTAAGGCGGTGATGAGGTCCAAGATAGTTGCAAGTAGAGTTGGATCAATCTGACCCTCAAGATGGCCTCTAGCTGTAACACGGGTGGTAGCCTCAATCCTTTCCATGCTATAAGCTAGTCCTGCCGGAAGTACCCCGCCCTCAATCCTCGGTGCAGTAAGTTGATCCAACAAATCACTCCTAACATTACGGGCCTCAGACAGGCCACCCAAAGTCATATAATTATCGGCGATAATAGAAGCCTGAGTGGTGGCATCTAGCAGTCCATGGGGTGCAGGTAGTGCAGACCCAGGAGATCCAAATGGATAACCAAGCACGGTATCAGGTGACAATGGTGCAGGAGATAAAGGTGGCATTTCCTCAGTAGGTGTTGGGATCTGTACAGGGGAGAGAACAGGAATTGGTGGAACCTCATGGATGTCTACAGGAACCTCTGGAAGAGGGTCTGATACTGGTATAATTGGTGCCGTGGAAGGCCCCACTCCTTCTGCCCTCATTATCCTTTGTGCCCTTGGTAACTCTTCATCCTCTAGTGCCAGCCTCGCGGCCATTCTAGCTCTGGTAGTCGCCCAGACTACGGTCATCAATTCCTCAGCAGTCCTCTCCTTATTCCCGTCAGGACCCTCCACGAAATCCTCCTCAGTAACAATCCCTTCTGGGATAACATCCTCAACTGCAACATTCCCAACATGAATCTCATCCGGTCCCGTGTTAGGACGCTCTATCGGATCCATAATCTGATCTCCAATAAGTAATAAAACATCATCGCATTGTTGCTCCTCAACCTCAGGGTTCGGAGTCCCGCTACCATATACGATAACAAACTACACTTCTATCACGATATTTATAAGGGTTCCCATAAGGGTTTTAACTATCAGTACTATGTTAGGTAGTCCGACTATGAACTTGGAAAGAGTTCTTATTTATCTTAGTGAACTTATTATTATAACGCCACATCATCTCTGAGGTTTATAACGCTTGGCTCCGATACCACTTCTGTAACACCCCCAAATCCGGGGTCGGGGATCCGGGTTGTCACGAGTTCTATTTCCCTTAATAACACCAAATCTTAATAAACAATCAACTACTCCATACTGTGACCCCACAATAAACACACACACCACAAGTTATAGTCTCAGAGATGAATATCCAAAAATAACACGAGTCATTTTATTCCACAATTATATGCCATTACACCTTAAAAGGGTTTATGAATAAATTTACATTTCTTTGTCATTATTACAATTCATAAAGATACATAAGTCTGGTACATCAAAAGTTGAAAGCCTAGCCTATTGGTAGTTCTCACCTCAGCTACAGCGACATCAACTCCTATAGGAAACTGCGGAACGTTTCCTATCCGCTCGCGAATTGGGAGCTTGGTCCTGTTCATCTTGTCTATCTGATGTTGTGTGATGAAAGAAGAAAGCAAGGGTGAGCAACAAGCCCACCGAAATAATATGTATAATAATTAAAAATATATGAGCATCCTCATAGTACTCATGAAAGTCTTGGTCAAGAAGAAATAAACCAAGTTTGATCTCTTAATGCGACCAAGTCGCAAAATATTTAGTATATATATATATACTTTTCACAATCTTTGAAATCCTCTGACATGTATAATATACACAGAGTTCCAGTTTATAACTGTATAAAAATATCGTTGCAAGGTGATCTCATATATCTAACCTTGTCTCAACGTTTTTGTGAAAATCATTGTCATGCATAAGATAATCATTAACCAGATATAAGTTGAAAAGATGAAGTTACAAGATACTCCAATATACTTATATCTTTTCCGAATACTACTTGAACTACCACCGTTCAATGTATAAATAGTTCATCCCATAGATTAAGCTACAAGACAAAACTTGTATAGAATCAATCTTTAAAATATCATCAAAATAAAATGAAGTTACGAGATACTTCATTTGATGCAAACATCATTTTGAAAACTTGACCCTGCCAACACTCAACAATCGCCCAACCGTCGCCTTTCGATCAAAGTGTTATGGGTAGAGTTGCAGAAATATCCAATTGGATGATGAACTCATTACGGGAGTTTGCCGCGCCAGGAAGACCACTTACGATGATCAGTCGTAGTAGTGCAACCCCACCATTCTCTACATGTAGAGGAGAACCTGTCGGATTTACTTGTCAACCGAACACTGGACTCCTAAGGAATGGACCGTCTTAGCGGAACTTCCAGGCCACTTGGGCCAATATAATAAGGCTGGGCCGGCGCCACTCGACCACTTACGCCACTCCTAGTTCAGATGAAATCCATGACTCTGAACCGTAAAGCTCGTCCCCCCTTTCCCCAAGTAGAAACTTGTTGATACGGCTCCACCAAGAAGTCGTATCTAGTTGGAAAGGAAAACTCACCGATATTTCCCACGCGATGCCTGTTAATGGATTAACTTGTTCCAAGAATTTTACTTCCCGAGTGTTGGGTAAGTAATCAAAAACTCTTTTATCAAAACAGCAACCTTGTTGCGAATATAAAATACATCACAGAGCCAGATCCCTCAGGTTTTGAGCAAGTATTTAAATCCCCTTCGAAGGGAAGATCTTAAATATAAAAATGAGTTTTGGGATCTGCCCTAACTTTTAAAAATCAGTTTGAAGACTCGAAAACATTTTTAAGAATGTTTGGAGTAATGCTTATTTAATGAAATAAATCAGTCCCGATATATTAGAAAATATCTAAATATTATTATTTAAATAATCTTCCCATAAAGGATAATCTCTATAAAAATAGTTGAAGTAGAAGTTTTAAAACTCATACTTGAAATGAATAATAAATAACCAAAGATATACTTATACGAAAGTACGATCTTTATTTGAATAATCAAAAATAAGTTAGATTATCGAAACATTATTCTTTAAAAAAATAAAGAATATTATTTAATAAAATTAGCGAAGTCATAAGTCCTCAAATGAATATTCAAAATAATATTCATTAAATAAAGTAAGTGGAGTCATAAGTCCTCGAATGAATATTCAAAATAATATTCATTAAATAAAATAAAGTTATCGAATAAACCTTATTCGATTAATAGTTTTGAAAACTATATCAATATATATATAAATATATATATTATACTCGGGAACATCGACTCCCGGTTTAGAAAATGTTCACCTTTGGGTCCCCCTATACTAAGGGTATACGCAACTACTGCTTATCTCTAGCATAGGTATTATGCAACTTATAAGCATTTGAATCAACAATTAGATATCAAGATTACGAAACAGACATGCATATATACCATATCAGCATGCTCTAATATATCGCAAAATTTGCTAATAACAATCATGCACTTATCACAAGATAATGCATATACATATATTTACATCACAATAACAGTATAACGGGTAAAAAAACTTGCATGAGCGACTGGGGTGGTAAAAGGCCTGGGGCGAGTCTAGTAACCTATAAACAACATATAAGTTGGAACTAAACCAAAGTCACTTAAGAAACTAGACTTTAACCAATTAGACTCTAACATTCGCTTAAGGTCGCTTAACGATTCACATAAGTCGCTCGAGTACCCTCAGCTCCACCATTTTTAATAAATTAACCGTTACGAATTTTAAAAAGACGCTTTCGCGAATACCCTACCAACTGACCCTTTAACCTTACATAATTATTTCATGCTCCAAATAGTCATTTAAGGACCTTAACCAAGGTTTCAAAGTAAGGCGAGGGGAAATGGTTCGTCCGCGAAACGCCGTTACTTAAAACGGTCGTTTCTCCTAAACCGTACATCGGATTCAAGCGAACCACATATCAAAATGAAGCTCGTAACATGAACTATCTAAACATGGCAATGGTCAGAATCTTACAGTGAGTTCACGGGTCCTGAAGTTAAGAACAAAAACAGTCTAAGGTAAATCGGGCATTATGACGGCTATATTTATGTGATTACCAATTTTTATCCTACTCCAAATCAACCACCAATCAATCACAATTCAATCATTCAACCTAACTCCATTCATACAATGCTACAACAGCCCCAACAACTCAATATTTCCAAATTTATACTACTTCCCAACATGAACTAAAAGCTTTACTTAAGTTCTTTAACTAATCAACAAGATTTACAACTCCAAACACATCATAAAACCAACACATCTCTAATTACACAATAATCAAGCTTCCCATGAACCATACCAAACACAAAAGCTCTAAATATACAAAAGTAGGGCTAGGGTATGAGATTATACCTTCCTTGGTGAGTAAAAGTAACTAAGGAGCTTGGAATCACCCTTGAAAGTCCTTACCAAAGCTTAATCTAAACAAAAACTCAAGAACAAAATTTTAAGTTCTTGAAAAACACTATTCACCAAAAACTTTAATGAATTAATTAGCTATGATAATCATGGAATCTTGAGCTTAAACTTATGGCTCATCTAAGTTATGAATTATAGAAGCTAAAGAAACAAACCTTTTGAATTATGAAGGTGTGTAGCTTAAGTTTTGAAAAACTTTCCCTTGCTTTCCATGGAAAAGCCGAGAGCTTTCTTGAAGAAAAGGAAGTCAAGTTGTGTTTTTTGTGATTTGTTTTGCTTTCCTTGGTTGGTTGCTTTGTTTTGATTAATTAATTTTAACCATGGTGAATTTTGTGTGGTTCACAATCAACCAACAACACACTTCTCTTTTGATCATGCTTAGGTCATCATGCTATGTCATCCTCCTACACTTGTCCTCTTCTTGTTGGTGAGATGACATCACTCCCCACTAACCCTTTGATTAACTCTTAATCACTTGGCTAATGACCGCTGATCTGTTATACGGTTCGCTTAACTTTCGTTTTCGTTTATCGTTTGAGGGATCATACCCGGGATCATATTACTTGGGTTCCCTTAACCTTTCTCAATACATTATATTCCTTTTATGATCCTCTCTTATAATCCTTGAATTTAAATCCTTTTTATCATGTTACCTTATACTCAATTCTTTCGGTATATGGTGGATTTTCGGGAAAAATCAAAGTGTTCGAATTTGGATTCTAACGATCTTTACATACACTTATATACCATACAGAGTACTAATAAGATCTCAGAATAACAATAAAAGAACCCCTACATAGTGTGGCATGAAAAGTTTTCTAATTCAGCATAATCAGCAAAAACACTATTCATAAGGGTTACAAAAAGTTCAAAAATTTTGGGGTTATTACATAGAAACACCTTGATTTATTATTTATTTTACGTAGTATTCCCGGTTCTACGCCATTCTTTACGGATACGAAAACACGTAGTATAATCGTGAATCTTCGAATTCCGTCGGCTTTTACATTCACTTATTTTCCTCGATAAACAAGAATATGATCTCG
Source organism: Apium graveolens (assembly GCF_009905375.1). Lineage (NCBI taxonomy): Eukaryota > Viridiplantae > Streptophyta > Magnoliopsida > Apiales > Apiaceae > Apium > Apium graveolens. The sequence goes on from NC_133650.1 coordinate 68,708,692, forward strand.
GATTCTCAAAATTCCACTATTCATTTTATGATGATCCCGATACGTATTACTTAATCAGCTCAAGTTACTATTCACAGAAGTTTTAAAATATTACAAAAATCAGGGTTCTTACAAAAGGTTTAATTGATCACCGATTTAATTATTATTACTTGGGTAACAATGATGTATTACTAGATACCGCTCATTGTATATGATTTTAAATTAGATTTAAAATTGTTTCCAACGTAATAATAACCTAAAGGGTCGCACAAAGAATGATTGGAGGATTATTTAATTTAAATTTGGATTTAAATTAAATGTAAGAAGTTTGAATTTAATATTAAATCCGAAATTAAGTTATTGGATGATTAAGTGAGACTTAATAATACAATAATTAGAATTTCGAATTTAATAATAATAATAATAATAACTCTAAAATTCAGTGTAGGGTTGGAGGCCCATTAGCACTGTGGTGCCCTCCAAACCCGGGTCAGAAGTTTGGGGTCCACAACACATACTCAATATATAAACCTGTATATAAATTATTATTTGCAATGACCCTGCTTGACATAACCACGGATCGCAACAGGTCAAAGTATGAAAACAAGCCACAACCTTAACTTTTATTACAACGTACCAAATCCCAACTAATTTAATTTACAAATGATATGAAATTATTCTTACAACCTTACTATCTCACTACTGCAATAAGCTCCTGCTAGCTCGATCAATCATAATCTGGAATCCTAGCTCGAACATTGAACTGGGAAACCTTGCTATCAACCGTATCCTTCTTAACTGTTGAATACATAAAAAGATTCGCAAGAGTGAGCTAACTAGCTCAGCAAGTCATATTATCAATAACTGAGGTTAAACAATAATAAACAAGATGATTCAAAGGAATCAAGTTTCTTGTTAAACAACCAATAGAATTGGATATTCATTTTAAGTTTTTAAAACCAAGGCTAGGCTGCTGATCAGTCACGCACTAACCCCGAGCAGAGCACACAGCACTGCTCTAACTACTGGATCCAAGGCACACATTGGCCTAACTTGACCATCGATATGGTCTGACCACAAATCTGGTCTATACAAAGAAAACTATCCAATTCTAAAGCATTTCAATATGATAAACAAGAGAGTTCAATAAATCAGATCATAATCAATAACAGTAGAACATTTGTAAAAAAAACATGGTAAAAATTCATGGTTACTGAAGGGGTATTTCAGAGTATATAGAAGAAGTAGCCTCCAGCCGGTAGGATAATCGGGTATTAGATGAATAGTGTTTTGACAAGGTTTTAGTACTTTGATATCACAAGGTATGGTTGAGTATAAAACTTTCTGTATGTTTAAATAATTTTGTTCCAGTGTTTGGTATATGATGGTTATATATTTGTGGAGTAGTATCGTATTTGTGTGGTTTAATATCTGGTAAATCAACAAGAAGTGGTTCACAAAGAATAAGGCTTGCGGCTGAAAGATCAAATGATGTGGCTCAGGTTCAAGGCTGAAGGATTCAAAGTATTTACAGTATAAAACAGAGCTATTTTGGGTATTAACAGTATGTCACAAGAGAATTTAAAAATATTTGCTTTATATCTTGAGAAAGGTTCAGAAGTACTTGCCTTATCATAATCGATTCCAATTTCACTTGTACTCATCAATTGACTCTCTTCAACAACCACTCGTCAACTTTTCCTATGCCTCGACTCTATCTTCCGATCACTTGCTGTATTTTCTACATGTCGATTCCATTCTCTGATCACCTGCTTCTCTTTGCTACGCCTTGCTTACTCTGCTAGGCATCATAGGTATCTATCAATATTCATTTCACATTATTCTAATCGTCACATGGACGTCATAAGGTTTCAACTACCCTTCGTTTCACCCAAATCCGATTAACGGATTGAAAGTTATGATATAAACAAGTAATCACCGAACATATAGACCAATAGTCAATCAACAAGTCACATATAACACATAACACGTCAAATAATCAATGACATATCACTTATAAAGAATTCTCGGGTCATAAACAGGCTTTCGGGTATTTAAAATAATTTTTAAAACATTTTTCGGAATTAAAGCGGGTCGTTGGATCAATTTCGGAGTAATAAACAGGGTTCGGTTGGCCAATTCTGGCTTCAAAACAATTTTATAATAATTATCGAGCCTTGAAAACAATTTAAAATAATATTTTAAAGCTCGAAACTATTTTTCGGAATTTTTAAATCATTTTTAAATAATTAAATCTAATTAAATAATTAATTAAAATCAATTAATAATTAATTAAATCAATTAATCAATTAATTTTCGAATTAATTGACTAATTAATCAATTAAAAATTAACTGAAATTAATGAAATAATTAATTCAGATTTATTTTTGAATTAAAAGTAATTTTTTTGGAATTAAAATAATAATTTTTGGAATTTTCAGAAATTTAAAACGGATTTTTATAATTAAAATAAATAGAAAATATGATTTTTAAATAATTTTAAAACAGGAATCCAAAATATGCAAATTCTGGAAACCTGGGGGACTAAACTTCATCACCTACAAAAATACAGGGGCTAAACTGCAATTTTGCAGTTCACCCCGCCGGAAAACGACAGGTTCGCCGGAGAACTCGTCTCCGGCACCGTCACACCTTCACAACCTCCAGATTACATCTACACTTTACAAGGAACACAACCATACCATCAATTCATTCTAATCATCCCGGAGTTGGCCGGAAAATATTCAAGAAACTCGCCGGTTTCCGGCGAGTTCGACGAAAAGTTTAAAATACAACTCCCTACAATTCAAGCATCCTCTGTTGACGAGCTATATACCAATCGATTGCAAATTTCATAAGGAACATAACCCACTATAAATCAACAGCTAATAACCCCTAGATCAAAAAGCCCCAAATTTTAATTGAAAACATTCATACGGGTTATAAACCCTAATTTCAAAATTCGAAAATCAAACTCAATTTTGAACATGTTGTTGAACTCCAAATCAGTCATATAATATATCAAAATCATCAGAAAAACAAGCTCTACAACATGCAATCATCAAATCATACAAATAATCATCCGAACAAAAATTCATATTTTTAATAAAAATAATTCGAAAATAAATAAAAATATATAAAATCAACCTTTGATTCTGCAGTAAAACAGGTTCTGGAATTTGATAGTACTCCTTGAGACCTTCGATTTGGTTACTCCAACTTTCCAAACGGATTTCACTAACACCTTGAACTTGTGGTTTGATTTTCAGAAGGGTTTATGAATATATGAATTTTCTCTGTAAAATTATATAATTAACTGTCTGCAAATGATTTTAATACGAAATAAAATACGGTAAAAGGCTATTTATAATTACGGAAAATTAGTATCCCGTTGGATCATTCCGGATATAAAACGGTACGTTTATTTGTAAAAACTGATCCAAACGGTATCGGTTTTCGGGATAATTATCCAAACCAGTACAATTTGTACTGCGGTCTTGGTCTCAGCGCCTGGTTACACGTACTACGAGGTGATAATTGTGATAGTTTAATAAAAAGCTCCCGTTTATCGAAAATACGAGTTTTATTGATTTAACGAAATGAATATTGTATCGAAAATGTTGCGTCGGGACCCGCGCAGGACAAACCGTACGCCAGATCGAAAAAGTCAAAACATGGAATATGTTCGGAATATTACAATTAGGTTAGGAAGGAGTTCTCGGAAGAGTTTCGGGTTCTAAAAATGTAAAAACGGATGACGTTGGTTGGTTCCCGTTTTTATAAAATAGATTTTAAATACCCGGAAAAAGATTTTATAAAATCCATATGATTCCTATAAATTCATAAATCAACATAAAAATAATTAGGAAGATATGACAATTATCTATATTTTATTTGGAACATATAAAAATTGAAATACTTAATTAATAGCATTTTAAACATTCAAACACATTTAACACTTAACAAATAATTCACAGAATAGATACTGAATACATATAATAATTATCTATTAGCAAAAATAATTGCACGATATATCCCGGATATTACAAGCACTTGCCTATATGATATCTTTTTCTAATAGAATTAGGGTTACACGTTTTATTTGATAAAACATAAATCCTAGCAGCTTGATGAGAGATAGAGAGATCAAAAAGGCGGCCTCAAGAACGTGCTAGTACACACCCATCTTCCGGGCGATCATTCATGTGGATACCTTCAAGGCGTAGATCGTTCCAGCGATGGGCTACGTGGTGATCATTCAAGAGCTCCATCTTTCCATTAACGTAAAACTTCTTAAGGTAAACATACTGAACTACAAATTAAATATTGTTTTTCGCATGGATTCTGCAGAGGGTTTCGATTTTTAAGATTTAAATTTACGTTTTTCGTTGCGTTTATGTGCTAAAAACCCTTCACTAATAATTCACAAGACTCTACTATTAACTTTTTATATTTGTGCAGATTTTAGTTTTTTAATTATTTTTAATTTTAAATTCAGTAAATAAATATTTAAACTAGTATTTAACTAGTATCCTAATATTAAAAAAAATAAATTTCCTGCATGTAATTAAATCTTTTATAAAATCAAATATATGTATATTTAATTTCTAGTTATACGGTATAAAATTAATCATTTTAAATTTAATAAAATTAAATTATATGTTATATTTAATAAATAATAATTTACCTATTTACGAAACTCTTGTTATTTGAAAATATGTTAATTAATTTAATATGGATTACCATTTTTTGAATCAAATAAATGTTTTAATAATTTTATGTAATATATATATATATATACATAACGCCCTCCAGACCCGGGGTATAAGTCTGGGGGTTACTAGCTAATCACCAAACATGTACAACCTGTATAACAATTAAGCAAATATATATATATATATATATATATATATATATATATATATATATATATCTAAACCCCTTTAACACTAACCAGGATCTTTTTAGGTTGAAGTATGAAAACAAGAACCACTAACTAACTTTATTACAAAGAAAATTTAAAATCTTACAAACTCTCTTTATTACAAACCATTGTCTTCCCAGTTTTAATCTAAGTTCACCTTTATTCATACAAAAACATTAACTATCTACACTCCATCCGCTCAGGCAACTCAAAGCTTTCTTCCTGAATTGGGATCAACACCTTGGGTATGAGAGGATCTCGCGGCTTGACTCATTTCTTGACTATTCGGGTTCGGATGGGTTTCATTCTCAACCTTAACTGAAAACAAGGTAAACACAATAATAGAGGTGAGCCAAAAATTTGCTCAACAAGCCTGCAACAATATACATATATTTATAGTATAAAGAGAGAAGGATAATTGAACCGGTGGTCTACTGATTTGAACAACCATCCGTTTCTGTAAAGAATAATATATGCCATTACTGGCAAGCGCCAAATAAACGAGACTGGATACAAGAACCAATATATGCAATATAACCTGCTGATCAGTCAGGATACAACGCGAATCTATACCCAACTGTATAGACCCCACCAATATATAGGGTACCCAGGCACTATAGCCTATTAATCAAGGGTCCGGTTAATACTCGGCCTGTATCGTAACCATCCAGTCCATAGCTTAGCATCCGGAACAATCGGAATGCTTTCGATGTATTCCAACATCAGGATATATCAGAGTATATGTATATAAGGGTATAAGTATTAAAATATAAATAGAGGATTCAATGAAAAGAAGACATCAAGAATCGAAAGGAAATATGAATGAAAGAATAACAATTGTGTATCAGTATTTATGAATCTGAATCAAAAGTGTGCAAGTGTGATAAGAATTTGAAGAAATGTCACTTTTCTGAGATTAGAATAGGGGAAAAACTTGCCTTTCACGCGATTTACTCCAAGTACATTACCGTCGTCTATCACCGGCTCAACTCGCCTTGCTGGCTTTACTTCTATCAAAGAAATAGACTGATTTAGTCATCTCGTATCTTCATCACGTCTCAAACCGACTTCACATAGCTTTTACCGTGTACCCATACGTGTATTATTGACTCGTATACCATTTATTAACAGATAGAACTTGCTTAACCATATAATACATATAAGCACATAAGTCACATAGTCATTTTTAGGTTTAAATCATTTTTAGAATCAAAATCGACTCGCTATTCGCTTAACGGATCATTATCTGACTCGTTTCCTATTTTTCGGAATTTATCGGACTCGTCTCTCTACGCAATAAGGCTTATAATTAAATAAATATCAAAATTCAAATAGTTTCTAAAATAAATTAGGATGTAATATTATTTTTAATGAAAACAAATCATTTTGCTGAGTCAAAGGGCTTTCGTTCCGCTTGAATTGGATAAACGGTTCAATTAATATTAGATAAACACGGATAAATCAATGTATTATTCAATATAAACAATTATTATTAATTATTAAACCCTAAAAATATTTTTAAATAATTATTTGGGAAAAATCATAATTAAAAATGAGTTTTCTATAATTTTTGGATGTAAAATAAATTTATTATGATTTAATGAAAATAATTTGATTAATTATTAAAATAATTAATCATTTTTAAATAATTAATAGATAATAAATAATAAATAATTAAAGAAATAAGTAGACCTAATTTTTAGAAAATATTTCAGAATTATTTATAATATAAATCAATTAATTGAATAATTAATTAATCAATTTATAAAATAAATAAAAATTGATTTTATAAATTATAAAAATAAGAATAAAAATTAATTTCCAGAAACATTTGTCAGAATCAAAACCTCTGACAAAGCAGATCAAAACCGGGTCAACAAATGGGTCAACCGGGTCGATTTCCGGGTCATGAAGAACATGACCGGAAATTTTCCAGGAATCTGGCCACCGGCTAGGATTCCGGCCAGCCAAAACCAAGCCAAAAACAACATCGTTGGATGTAGTTTTTACAGGGTTTCAGTTCCAAATCACTCCAGCAATCTATTCCCGGCCAAAGCATACCAAAAACATCCCTGAATCAACTCCTCCGGCGAAATCGACATAAACTCCGGCCAACTATCAAAATCACTCATCTGTACATGAACCTTCAATTTTAATAGCTCAAATAAAAGCTTATAAATTCTACAATAAAACCCTTAACATCTCAAGAACCAAAGATTCATAAAACTCAAAAACGTATAAATTAAAAATTGAACATAAACCCTAGAAATCGAATATCACTATCTAGGTATCGTTCGTTCAATTAAACACCATGAATCGATCAGAAATCAGCATATAAAGTTATATCAATCATCAAATCATTTTAATAACCCTAAAATCAAAAAGACCCAATTCGAACATAAACCCTAGAATTTGAAAATAAAAAAACAACGAATTAAAACATGAAATTGATGATAGAAATAGAAAGAACAGATCAAAACCTTCAATTTGGGTACTTGAATCACACGATTTGATGCAGAGAATCGATCAAAATCACTGGATAATCTTCAACCCGATTCTGACAAACCCCGACCCGAATTTCAGAGAATTTCAATTAATTTTCTGAATTTCTGTAATTAATTAATAATAATTAAAAATAAAATTAGGCTATTTATAGTAGGTAAAATAATACTCCTAATTAAAATTAAGGCCCTAATTATACATCTATGAAAATTAATTGGCCCCTAATTTTATAATTTTTAAGTATTAAAATTTAATTTTAAATATTTTATATATACAATATATATGCCAAAATTTCCCAAAAATTGTGAATAATTCAAAAATACAAAGAAATGGTATAAATGAAAGTCCTATAATTTTATAAAAATAAAAATGTGATTTTTGTGAGTTTTTGACACCCAATGGGGCCCGGAAAAGTCATTTTTCGCGAAATGAGAAAATTTATAAAATATCTAGATGTTCAAAATAACACGTTGGTACAAGCCGTTTTATGAAAGATATATTTGAAATATCAGCTATAAAATCATAGTTCAGGTCTTATAAATTTTGATACAAAAGCTATAAGTTCAAAATAAAATATCCGAAAAATACTCTAAAAATACCCGGACGATACGGAATACACAAAGCACGTAACAGTTAGGGTTTTATAGCTAATTACACATAAATGACATATTAAGCACATAAGTTATTATAAATACGATATAATACAAGTAATTTCCCAAGCGTTATAATATATATATATATATATTAAATAAAGTTTCAAAGCAAAGTCCAAAGTTGAAAGTCATGTCAACAATAGTAGGCCACCCATATGCCACGTCACCAATTTTGGGCACAATGATTTGATAATTTTTTATAACAAACTCATTTTAATAATTTTAAAATAAATAAAAGAGTAACCTAATGTAACACCAGGTGCTGATGTTACGTGTTCTGTAACACCGGCATTTCTCTGCAAAACTAGTTTTATAGCTATTGTAACACTAATTGAGAGGTGTTACAATAGTACAAAAATTTCTTATCTAATGTAACTGTTAGTCCCTTAACAATATAGCAAGAATTACAGAAGGGGGTTGAATGGAATTATTTACCTTTTTCTTGAAATAAAAATGTTCAACTCGATTATAGATATATTTGTTTTGATTAACACAATGCGGAATATAAACTTTAATGAATCAAAACAAGAGTAATTAAAAACAAGAGTCTTTAAAAACTTTTTGGTGGATTTAAACAATTCCACCAGAGATATATATTAATATATCGAGAGAACTCTGTGTGCAGAAATGCTCACAGCTGCTTTTACAAGATAGAACAACTAAGAACACAGGAAATGCTAAAGATAGTGCTTACAAAGATTTCTCTGTGTTTATTTCTAAGCTCACTTAGTTTTCTTAGTTGTCTTTTTATATTTGCTACTCTCTTGGTTTATATATATTACCAAGATTACAAAGTCAAAAGAACTGAATAAATATAAAATCTAACAGTCTTGATCTTTGCTGCTTTTCGTCCTCTATTACCCAGTTAATGGGCTTCCACAGTGTTTGTATCCAATCTCGACGGCTGTGTGTCAGCTTTCACTGTTCAACTGATGTTTGAATCTTGATATTATCATCCGTCGACTTTCAGATCATCCGTCGATGACTTACTTGATCATCCGTCGACTGCTATTTTGAACATCCGTTGAAAGTCATTTGATCATCCGTCGAAGCTTTGTTAAGCATCCGTTGATAGCTATTTTGGCACTTGACTTCATTTCACTTATACAGAATTACAAGACATTGCTTATGTACAATTAATCAACCTATTCTGCATATCTAGTTAAAGTCAACATGACTTATATGCTACTACAGATTCTATTCAAAGGTGCATACAACACTGTGCTACAAACTTATCATTATATAAGCTACTCACTCGATGGATAATAAATTACTCATCCGTCGGTACTCAAACTGAGTTATCCGTCGGGACTATAATTCTTATCCGTCGAGTGCTACATTATTTCACTAAGTAAAATCTACTTAGATGTTTTGTTTAGGTAATTATCAAGTGCACAACATATTCACAACAATCTCCCCCAATTTATGTCTACTGGAATTATAGCCATAAATTAAGAGACACTTGATGATAACAAAACATCCTAAACATATATCTTTAAAGATAAGTAGATAAAACTGAAAGTGCTTCAATTTAAACAAGGTATACAAGGTTTGGCTCACAGTTAATTCAAGATGCTCCTCTAGCCTGAGCAGATTTTTCTAGTTTCTTGAAGGTCTGGATCTTCTTCCAAGCTTTCTATTGTTTTCTTCAATTTGATTCTGGAGCTGTCTGTGGAATTCTAATTCATCAGATTCTGAGAGATCTAACATTTCTTGCATTTCCAAAAGAGTCTCATTGCTAGAGATACTCAATTGGTCTTCTAGTCTGAAGAATCTTCTCACACCCTTGTCATCCATGAATTCCATCAGCCAGTAGGGCCTTAGATGCACTCTTCTCCCTGTGTATGGGATGATAAGAGTTTTGGGTAGTGCATCTTTGGCTCTAACACTCCTTAGCTCTTCAATCTTCTTCAATACTAATCTTCTTGCAGTTACATTAAACCCAAAGTTTTTCTTGAAGGATGAATAGACTTTGATCAACACAGCTTGGCTTTCTTGAAGTATCCTGTGAAGAGGCCACTGAATCTCCCTTCCTCCTTTGTACTTGAATACCAACCTTTCAGGTAGGTTTCTGTATGCATCAATTACCCTTACCTCATCCAGATCCTCCAGATAAAGGTTTAGGTCTGAAAATTCCTTGATGTCACACAAGTACAAGTAGTCTTCCTTGTTGATCTTGGGTTGAGCTTTGACTACTGCCTTGGATTTGAGAGGTGACAGCTTCACTTTCTTGACTGCCCTTGATTTTGTCCTTCTTGGCTTGGTGAGAATTGGCAAGTTGAAGTCAGGAATTGGTAATTTATCCCACTCTATTGGCTCATCCTTTGGCACAATAGGCTCTCCATGTATGTTCCTGTAGGGGTCTACCACCCTTATGTCTTCAAATACCACAGAGGGCTTTGATGCTTGAGTTTCAGCTTTAGTGGATTCCATTGGAAATTGATCTTCCAATTCCTTGTTAACAATATCCAACTTTCTTTTTGTTCTTTTAGCCAATTCTTTCTTTCTTGGAGATTTCTTCTGTTCTTCAATCTTCTTCTTTGATCCAGTAGCTTGAGTTGGTTGAGAGGGAATTTGTTGAGAAGAGTTCACAGCCTGTAGTTTGGTCAAGATAGCAAACTGTTCTTTCTTTTGTTTAGACTTCTTTGCATCTAGAGCAGCTTGCCTCTTTTCCTGCTTCAATCTGGCTTTTTCTTCTTCCTTTGCTTGAGCAAATTGTGGATGTCCAGCTACCACACAAATTTCCTTCCCATTTCTGAATATCTTTGCAATTCTCTCTCTTGAGGCTGAATCAGCTGGATCTTTGTAGAGAAGAATAGATCTTGACAGAAGCTTCTTTTCATCAGGCTTGGGTGTCTCATACACAGTATCCATAGGGTTCTTCAAAGATGACTTTGGATAGTTTGCCCTTGGTTTAAGAATCATCTCAGCCTTTGTAGTCTTAATACAGGAAGATTATCCTTTCTCCAGATAGTTCATGCTCATCTCATTCACATTGATTGGCTTGACATGAGAGTGATGGATTTCTGACTAATCTGGTTCCTTGACTAATTGAAACTTTCTCTGTATTTCCTCATCAATCTTTTTCCAGTTGATCAGAGTCAACTCTTCTTTATCAGCATCTTTCAAACTTGTTGCTGCTGCATTTATAAGATCTATACCATCTACAATTGGTGGCTTGGAGATAGTAATTGAAGGTACAATTACTTTGCTGATTTGAACTACAATGTTCTCCCCCTTAGTTGGTCCTTTCTCCCCCTTACTTGATTCTCTCTCCCCCTTTTTGTTATCATCAAGTGAAGGAGTTAGGCCTTGTGCTTTAGCCAGTTGCATGAGAAGATTTGTCTGAGTCTGTTGATTTTGAAGAAGTAGGGCCACTGAATTCTCAATAACTTGAACTCTGGTCTCCAGCTTGGCTATCTTCTTTTCAGAATCTGATTCTCTTCTCAACCTTTGTAATAAATCATGCATGGTACCATATGGCATTATTGAATCCAGTTTCTCAGAGTTGTATGTCTTTAAGTCAGCTATCTCCTTTTTCAATTCATCCACACTGATATTCTGTCTGGAGTGTTGGATCTTCATTAAGTGTAAGGAGTCTAGATGAGCTTTAAGAACAGCCTTGGTACCAGCATCTGAAACTTCCTGAAGGGCTTGCTGAATAGCTGTTACTTGTCTTACCAAAGACACCTCAAATTGTCCTGATGTAAAGTCCTTTGCCCATGCCCATTCAGATTAACTTAAAGCAGAACTTTGGCCTTCAGCTCCCCCTAAGTTCATGCTTCCATTCAAAGAACTAGAGTCATCATCATCAGAATTTACTCCAAATTCTTCAGATGGCTCTCCAACTTGAGGAGGCATCCTGTTGACAGCAGCTTTATCTCTTTGAAGAGATTCTGTGGTGTGCACTAAGTGTAAAGTCTGCTCTGCCTCCACATTGCCCTGAGCAGCCAACAGTTGATAGGCTGAAACAGGGTGAGTAAAAGTGTCAGCATCCAAGGAAGTGTTATCAATTACAGCTTTGTAATGTTGCTGAAATTGTCTTTCCTTTTCAGCATCATCCACAATCATTGACTCACTAGCAATGGCTGGATCCATCCTTATTGCTCCAGTACCTGCTTTTCTCTCATGTTCTCTCTTTTGTTGCATCAGGGTCTCATCCTGGCTCCCCACCCTCACACCCTCACCTTCACCTACTAAGGTGGGACTCCTCTCACTCACTTTTGCCAATCCTGAATGAATGTATTGCTGAGATTCACTCTTTTCCTCTCCTTTTGCCTGGGAGCAACCCAGCCTTTCACTCAATACACTCTCCTCTCTCAGTCCTAAGAGTGATTGTATTACCACCAAATCTTCTGCACTTGAAATTATTGAAGTTTGAAGTTGTGCAGAGATACTCGACGGATAAATGATATCTGTCGGGTGAGTGGTAAAGCTATCTGACGGATAACTGCTGTTAAGCTTATCCGTCCGGATACAATCACTACCCGATGGATGAACAATATCCATCGAGAGAGTAGAAATGAATGAGGTGGGAAGAGAAACTATTGTTGACTCTGTGTTGATTGAAGTTATTTGAGGCACAGATGTCACAATAGAATCAGAAAGAATTGGCAAGTGAGCCAACAAATCATCTAAAAGATGATGCTCACTTGCACTAGATTTTGGCTTCCCCAACAGAGTTAAAGAAGGGGAATCAGAAATTGAAGTGTTTATCATGTCCACTTCCAGTGAGTTGGTTGGTGAGTATTGTGTTTCAGTGGCTTCTATTAAGAGAGATTTTGGCTGTGACTCCACATTTATTGGAGCCACATCAATCTGAATTTGAGAAGGTGCATGGACTGTGTCTTTAGCACCAGTTTGCACTAAGTGTGTGTCATGTGCATCCCCAGTTGTTTTGGATTTCTTCTTTCTAGTGTAAGTTTGGTGTAGGCTTGTGTCCCTAACCCTCTTGGCCTGTGCTCTTGGATGAGAGCTTTGTTCAATAGCCACATCCTTTTGGGAGGATGCAGCTAGAAGTGAGCTTCTGTCCTTTTTAAGCACTGCAGTTTGTTGGGAAACTGCAGTGTGGCTAGGCTGGGATTCACTTATCTCTCCAACCTTATCCTTGGGGTTTCTTTGATGTTCACCCCTTCCCTCACCTATCTTACCCTCCTTTACACTCCCCTCTTTGTGTTTGGTAGAATTTTCAACTGGTACCTTTTGAGAGATACCAGAGGGGGTTTTCTTTGATTTGGATTTAAGAATTGCAGTTGTTTTGGCAGCTTTGGTAGGCAACTGTTTGGTCATTGTCACAGTTGCCATAGCTATGCCTGAAGTCAAAGAAATAGAAGGGATTGGAATAGTTGAGAGTGTAGATGAACTTACCTCACTTACCTGAGGTGCCAGCATTACAGGAAAATAGAACATTGGCATATCCTTGTGATGGTTGGCTCTGTTCAAATCTGCAATGATTCTTCTCTCTTGAACCCAACACGCTAATTTGTTGGTTGGGTTCTCAAGTACAATCTCTTCACAAAGATGGTTAGCCAAAAGCATAAAAAATCTAGCATAGTAAATATTCTTTCCTCTTTTGGCTAAGTCACCTAGTTTATAACCTAACTCATATACAACCAGATCACTTAAGTTGTAATATTTGTCTGTAACTAGCATGTATAGCATGTTAAGCATGGAAATGTTCACAGAATCAAAATTAATGATTTTTCCAGAAAAGACCTTAGTTACTACATCACACAAGTAACTCCATTCCTTCCTAAGACCTAGTCTTCTAATTTCACTTAGTTTTGCAGTAGGAAGTGCATAATGAATGGAATTTAGCATATTGACAATATCAGTGTCAGTGTGTGGTGCAGTAACATTGTCATCTGGAATCTTGAAACATGCTTTTATGAAATCACTATTGATACAGAAAACATTACCTTTGATGGTCAGAGTGATGGTTTTGTCAGTAGAGTTGCAGATTGCTGTTGTCCACATCTCCTCAACAACTTCACAATAAATTGTAGGTGATTCCAGCATAGCAAAACTTAACTTACAGTTCTTCACGAAGTCCATCATCTTATGATAGTCTTCAGATTGCTGAATCCCCTTATTGACCAAGGCAGTGAAGTTGTTCTTCTCATAGATGAACCCAATCTGTGACATGATCTTTACTACGGGTGCCATTGCTAGGGAAGAAAAGCTTGAAGAGAAAGAGGATTTTTGCTTGAGAGAGAATGAAATAAAATAGTTGAATTTGAGAATGATAAAAGAAAATGATTAGAATGAAATAGGCTTTTATACTTTGCTCAAACTCAACGGATAAAAATAATAAAGAGAATTAAATTACCCAATAGAAATTGCCTAAAATTACCGTTTTAAAATAAACTTTAAAAATTCCACCCATTATCCGTCGTGTAATGCTTGTAAAGTGTAAGTATACTCGATGGATAATGTTCAGGGAATTAACGGTTAAGATTTATGTAATAACCCCAATTTTTGAGAAATTTTGAAACCCTTATGAATAGTGTTTTTGCTGAACGAGAAAACTTTTCATGCCACGCTATGTAGGGGTTCTGTTATTGATCTTATGGGATATTATTAGTACTCTATGTGGTATATAAGTGTATGTAAAGATCGTCAGAATCCAATTCCGAACACTTTGATTTTTCCCGGAAATCCACAATATACGGAGAGAATTGAGTATAAGGTAACAGGATAAAAAGGATTTAAATTAAAGGATTATAGGAGAGGATCATAAAAGGAATATAATATATTGAGAAAGGTTAAGGGAACCTAAGTAATAAGATCCCGGGTATGATCCCTCAAACGATAAACGAGAACGAAAGATAAGCGAACCGTAAAACAAATAAGTGACCAAGAGACAAGCTTGTACAAGAAGCCAGGGATTGTGACATCATCAAACCACAAGGTGTGGACAAGTGGGAGCATTATGACATGTGCAAGGTGACACAAGCATGACATGGGAAGGAAGGAGGTGTGGTGGCTTTTTAACCACACAAATTCAAGGGCAACAAGGTAATTAACTAAATCAAACACAAAAACAAGCCAACCAAGCCAAGCAAAATCATTTTCATCAAAATCAAAAAGAAACCAAGGCATGGTTCATCATGCTCTCGGCTTTTTACTATTGCAAATGGGCAAGAATTCAAAAACTCAAGATCCAAGCCTCCTAAATTGGTGAGTTAATTCCCTAATCATCTTCATGCTTAGTTAGGGCTATATCATGAGTTTAAGCCATCAATTCCTTCTCCATCTTCTTCATTTAATCAAAGAAGAAGACTATGAATAGTGTTTTCAAGTTTTTAACTTGAAGTTTTTCTTGTTTTTCTTGAAGATCCAAGCATTCTTAAGACTTCTCAAAGCTTCTTAAGGCTTCCTAGCTCCTCCCACCACTCAAAGGAAGGTATACCATCTCCAAACCCTATATTCCTATATATTATAAGATGATTTTGATTAGTAGGGTGCTATTGTAGCTTGTTGTTATGATTTAGAGTTTGGGATTTGAAATGGTAGTGAAATGGAATGGTGAATGTTGTGGTTTTGATTAAAAGGACTTAAGTATGATTAAAGTTAAGCTTAGGCATAAGTATGAATGATTAAATTGAATTGGTTGGGGTTTTTATGATGTGATAAGGATGGATGTTGGTTGTATGTTGGATTTGAGGTTGATTTGGAATGGGTTTGAATGGTTTAAAATATTGGAAATCGCGTAAACATAGCCGTCGTAACGTCCGATTTTCTTAGGACTGTTTTTGTGCATAGCATTAGGACCCGAGAACCCCCTGCTAGATTATGACCACTGCCATGTTTAGATAGCTCATGTTACGAGCTTCGTTTTGATATGTAGTTCCTTCGATTCCGATGCACGGTTTAGGAAAAACGACCGTTTCAAGTAACGGCGTTTCGTGAACGAAACTTTTCCCCTCGCCTTACTTTGAAACATAGGTTAAAGACCAAAAAGGGTTAATTAATGCATGAAACATTTATGGTAAGTGTGTTAGGCAGTTGGTAAGACACTCGCGAAGGAATCGCCTTAAAACTCGTAAAGGTTAAATTATTAAAAATGGTGGAGCCGAGGGTACCCGAGTGACTTAAGCGAATCAGTGAGCGCAAAACAAGCGTTAGAGTCTAAGTTAGTTAAAGTATAGATTTACAAGTGACTTTGGTTTAATTCCAACTTACTTGTTGTTTATAGGTTACCAGACTCGTCCCGAGCCATTCGTAACCCCAGTCGCTCAGGCAAGTTTTCTACCCGTTATACTGTTGTTGTGATGTAAATATATGTATATGCATTATCTTGTGATAAGTGCATGATTGTTATTAGCAATTTTTGCGATATATTGGAGCATGCTGATATGGTATATATGCATGTCTGTTTCGTAATCTGGTTATCTATCTGTTGATTTCAATGCTTATAGTTGCATAATACCTATGCTAGAAATAAGCAGTAGTTGCGTATACCCTTAGTATAGGGGACCCAAAGGTGAATATATTTCTAAACCGGGAGTCGATGTTCCCGAGTATATTATATATATATATATTTATATATATATGGATATGGTTTTCAAAACTATTGATCGAATAAGGTTTATTCGATACCTTTATTTTACTTAATTGAATATTACTTGAATATTCATCCGAGGACTTATGACTCCTTTTATTTTATTAATCGAATATTATTTCGAATATTCATTCGAGGGCTTATGACTCAGTTTATTTTATTATTTGAATATTATTTGAATATTCATTCGAGGGCTTATGACTCATTTTATTTTATTATTTGAATATTCATTCGAGGGCTTATGACTCAGTTTATTTTATTATTTGAATATCATTTGAATATTCATTCGAGGGCTTATGACTCATTTTATTTTATTATTTGAATATTCATTCGAGGGCTTATGACTCAGTTTATTTTATTATTTGAATATCATTTGAGTATTCATTCGAGGGCTTATGACTCAGTTTATATTATTTAATGAATATTATTTGAATATTCATTTGAGGATCTATGACTCCGATTATTTGCTAAGATATTTTCTTTATTTTATTAAAGAATAAGGTGTCGATAATCAAACTTATTTTTGATTATTCAAATAAAGATAGTACTTTCGTATAAGTATATCTTTGGTTATTTAATACTCATTTCAAGTATAAGTTTTCCAACTTCTACCTCAATTATTCTTTATGGGAATATTATTTAAATAATAATATTCAGATATTTCTTTTATATTGAGACTGATTTACTTTATTAAATCAGCATTATTCCAAACACTCTTTAAAGTGTTTTCGAGTCTTCAAAATGATTTTAAAAGTTAGAGCGGATCCCAAAACTCGTTTTCCGATTTAAGATCTTCCTTTCGAAGGAGACTTGAATATTCGCTCAAAAATCTCGGGGATCCGGCTCTGTGGTGTATTTTATATTCGCAACATGGTTGCTGTTTTGAGAAAACAATTTGATTACTTGCCCAATGTTCGGGAAGTAAGTCCATCTGATTGAGTCGGCATAAGCGACAGGCCGGGGTACGGTCTATAAAGTGTAAGTGGCTGGGTGGCAGTCCATCAACGCGTAAGAGGCCGGGTGGCGGTCCAGCACAAGGTCCTTATGTGGCCAGGGTGATGACCGGTGGGGGATTCATCCATCTACTAGTAGAAAAGGTTACTTATTGGTATCTTTGCCTGATCAGCAAGATATCTGGTTTATGCCAAAATTCTTTTCCTTCCAAATTCATTGGATATTGCAACTCTGTTCATACTTTACATGACAGAGGTTTTCAGGAAATGTATGGGAGATATATATGAATATATTTATATATCGGGACTTAATGAAGTATCTCGTAACTTCATTATTTATAATGATATTCAAAGATTGAATCTATTCAAATCTTGTCTTGTAGTCTCATCTATGTGATGAACCTTTGAAACTGATTATAACTTGAACGGGGGTAGTTCAAGTAGTATTTGGGAAAGATATAAGTATATTGGAGTACCTTATAACTTCATCTTTTAAACTTATATCTAGTAAATGATTATCTTATGCATGACAAAGATTTTCAGAAAAACGTTGAGACAAGGTTAGATATATGAGATCACCTTGCAACGATATTTTTATACAGTTATACACTGGAACTCTGTGTATATTATGCATGGAAGAGGACTTCCCATATTTTGAAAAGTATATATGTATATATATATATACTGAATATTTTGCGACTTCATCGCATTAAGATATCAACTTGGTTCATTTCTTTTGACCAAGACTTTCATGAGTGCTATGAGAAGGCTCATATATTGTTAATCTTTATACATATTATTTTGGTGGGCTTGCTGCTCACCCTTGCTTTATTTCTTCATCACACAACAACAGTTAGGAAAGATGGCCAGACTCCAGCAGACCCAGCGCAAGCGCGTGGGAAGCGTCCCGCGTCTTCCCGTTGATGTTGTAGCTGCTATAGCTGCAGAGGTAGATCTATTGTAGATCAGACCATCTACTTTTGAGAATCAATTATGTATAATTATAACTTGTGGCAGATAATGGCAATTAACTGTAAATTTATCAAGTAATCATTTTGGGTTGTAATAACTTTTAAATTGTGGATTCGAAGACTTGTACTTATTTAAATTTCATCTCTGAGACTATAACGGGTTGTGGTGTGTGTTAGTGTGGGGTCACAGCATAAGGTTATTTATTATTAATTAAGTGAAGTGATATTGTGGAAAGAAAGACCGTGACGACCCGGATCCCCGACCCCGGATCTGGGGGTGTTACAGAAATGGTATCAGAGCTAAGCGTTATAAACCTCAGAGATGATGGGACGTTAAGATAATAAGTTAACTAAGATAATAAGAACTCTTGCCAAGTTCATAGTCGGGCTACCTAACGTAGCACTGACAGTTAAAACCCTTATGGGAACCCTTATAAATATCGTGATAGGAGCGTAGTTCGTTATCGTATATGGTAGCGGGACTCCGAACCCTGAGGTTGAGGAGCAACATCGCGATGATATTTTATTACTAATTGGAGATCGGATTATGGATCCGATAGAGTGTCCTAATGCAGGACCGGATGATGTTGATATTGAGGATTTAGCGGTTGAGGATGTTGTCTTAGAAGGGATAGTTGTTGAGGAGGATCCCATGGAGGATCCTGACAGGATTGGATAAAGGACCACTGATGAATTGATGACCATGGTTTGGTCGACTACCAGAGGTAGGATTGGCCGGTCACTACCGGAGGTTCGTTCAAGTTGTAAAGATAGTAGCCCCTTTAACGCGGCTTACTCGTAAGACTGAGAAGTTCGAATGGACAGAGAAATGCGAGAACAGCTTTCAAGAACTGAAGCAGAGGTTGGTGATGGCCCCTATGCTGGCGTTGCCGGATGGAAAAGGAGATTTTGTGAAGTGTAATGACGCTTCGCACAAGGGCTTAGGGTGCGTGCTTATGCAGCACGGTAAGGTAATCGCGTACATGTCAAGACAATTAAGGTAATATGAAATTCGATATCCCCGCTCATGAGCTTAGGCTCGTGGCAATAGTTTTACCCTAAAGATTGGAGGCACTACTTGTATGGAGAGAAGTGCGAGAATTACCTAAGCCATAAGTGCTCTAGTACATTTTCACGTAGAAAGAGCTCAACATATGCCAGAGGAGGCAATTAGAGCTAATCAAGAATAATGATTGGGAGATTCTTTATTATTCGGGGAAAGCCAATATGGTGGCTGATGCCCTTAGTAAAAAGGAGAGACTCAAGATGATAATGTCTTTTGGAGAGTTTATAAGGGATTTTGAGAAAATGGAAATAGAAGTGAAGGTAACCGGAGCCGGTACCGAAAAGCTGTTTGAGATTGCAATACAGCCCGAATTATTGGAAAAGATCATATTGTGCCAGAAAAAGTTATGAATGAAGGCAGAGAGCCAACAATTAGATAAAAGATTAATATCGAGAAAGATAATAAGGGAATAATGAGGTATTCCTATAGAATTTGGGTTCCGAAAGTTCAAGAGCGTAAGGATGAGAACTTAGATGAGAGCCATAGTTTGAGGAATAAGATTTAGAGCAAACCCTGAACGTGATAGTCAGGGAGGTCGCCATCAAGATAGAAGGAACCCATGACATAATGGAGTGGAAAATGAGGATTTTAAATTAAAAGATGACCCCAATTATGGGGAGTAGGATGAAACATTTCATACTAAGGAAATAGAAAGTCGAGTAAGGAAAGGAGACCCAAGACGGTACTCCTATACGGCAATTCATGGACCTGTCTAGACAGAACTTAGACTATTATCCCTAACCACCACCTTGAGGAAACAATGTGGTGTGAAATTCTTTCAGGACCTCTAAGTCGCTAAGCTCTCAGAGTTCCAAGGAACAAGCTGGCCCAATCGAGGCAAGAGCCTGGCTAAAGGAAATATAGGAATCATTTGAGATTCTAAATGATTGACGAATCTCAAAAGGACTGTTTTGTCACTTACCCTCCTAAGAGAAAGGCCACCCGCTGGTGAAAGACCAAGAAAGGCACGGAGCCAGAGGTTATGATAAACTGATTAAAGTTCAGCCAATTGTTTTCGGGAAAGTAATTCCCAAGGTTATGGAGAGAGTGTAAAAGCTTTAGAGCCAGAACAAAGGCAGACGAGTATGATGAATTGTGAATTTAAGTTGTAAAAGTTGTCAAGATTCGTTCTAAGGGCACGAATCCAGAATGACGGGATGTTTGAAATCAATGCTTATGTTGTGTTGGTTCATGAAATAATGATAAGAGAAAGGAAAATAAAAAGAAATTGAAGTGGAAAGGAATATAACGGCAATAGAGTTTGAGGTATGATAAGGGAGTTGGGTATGAGGAAACCCTAACGACTCGTAGCAATAGAAATAGAAAAAGTATGTAATCGTCAGGATGAGGGTGATTCACCATGAGTTAAAATTGCTGGGTGAAGGCATAAGAGATACATATATTTTATCCCCTGTAAGTTGGGAGGATTTGAGGAAAACTTGAGATAATTCGAAGGATAAATAATGAGACGCGGATAGACTAAGGGGATAAGGAAGTAAGAAATTAGGAAAAATTGGATGAAGGAAGTGACCTTCAAGAAGGTGAAATGTAAGACCGGTGGCTTGATACCCAGAAAGGGAGACGCCAGGTATGAAAGATATCCCAACATTGAGGTGACTGTTGAGATAAACAACAAAAGTAAATAAGGAATTATTAAGAAGAAGTTCACGTTGAACACGACCAATATCTTCCAGAACATCCTTGTTATCGTTACCAAATTAGGCAAGACAAGCGGATAACCGTTGTTATCTTTTGGAGGCCATATGGATTGACTTCAATATGAATAAGGATGCTATTATGAAGTTAGGTATAGACTATCGAGGTGGGAATGATGAATATGATAATCTATCATGGATATATGACTTTATTTATCCATGGAAGGATGCTTGTACCTTTTTAAAGGTGGAATTAAGGATAGAACATCGGTAACTTAAAACGAATCCTAGGGGAATGCATAAAGGTTGGCATTTCACCCTTAATAGGGATAGTATGAGTTTTGACAGTATGAATTGGAAAGGATTAAGATAATAATAACCTTTAAGGATCAGTGGAGAAATTTTTCAAAAGTATATAGATAATGATTCTAGTATTAGTAAATGGTATTGTGATATGCCCTGTATCTAGGGAATACAGGAGGAACGATTGAAGGATAACCTTAGAGGTTTTATAAGGAAAAAGGTAATATTCAAAATTCTCAAGAATAGAAATATGGATAAAGGAAATATGACATAATTATAATGATGCCAAGTGGGGCACGTGTTAAACCACGAGAAAGTATGGATCGAACCAGTAAAGGTCGAAATTATTCAGGGCAAGTAGGACCTAAGATAAAAGATGTTCTAAGTATGATTGAGAGTCAGTCGTGACAGTGATTAACCTCTAAAGACTGAGGCAATATCTTATGGAAAAATGGTGATATTTTTTTTCCCATCTGATTTTAAGGAAAACATCTTCACTCAAGCAGTGATCGGAAATAAGGTAGAAAATTTATTTGGAGGTGGTTAAAATGACATTGACTGTAAGGAAATTTTACTATCAGGAAAGGCCAAAGAGGTGGCCGACACTGTAAAGGTAAGAGGAGAATTATAGGCGCGTGTGCCAAAAGAATACAGTGATGATGGTTAAAAATGTGAAGGTTGAATTATGGTTTAGAAGATTGACATTCCTTCTGATGACTGTGCAATATCCAACCGTAATAGTAGTTGGTAAAAGTTTAATTCGTGTAATCGCCATGAACGGGCTATCTATCTTAGGAGGTCCTATCTTGGGATAAGCCAGGACCATGTTTCCAAAAGGACTAGACGAACCTTTGAGTTAAGTCTTCTATTTAAGGCATATGATTAAAATGGTATTAACCTGCTATCGTTGCTTTCATTGAAACTCTTCTGCAATTTTATCTGCTTCATGTCATGAAAGTACGTCAGAGTTTGGAGTGTTCTTCATGAATTGTGAATGGTGATTATGTTACCTCCTTAGAAGGATTTGATACGACATGTATGGACTCCGTATGGTTAGCTATTAAGACTTCATGGAAAATGAATGACGACAGTAGGTCAGTGGTGGACCATAGTAAGGCTGCAATGATTCTGCGAGTATTGAGCTGATTACAACCGTGAGAGTTGTATTGGAATGGGTGTTGAGATTGAGTACCACTAATCGGGTCGTGGTAGTGTATAAGTTATCATTGATAGACTAATTAAGTAGAGTATCTACCTAGTGAATAATTATTCTTTCTTATCAATAGAGAGTCGTATTATTATACGAGGAAGGTTGCGGTGCAAGCATAGAATTCTAGTAACGGTGATATATAGAATAAGATCCCAGATTCGATTTTCGATGTCGAGGGAGTTTCAAAGGTGATTGTGTATAAGCTCGAGGAAGAGCATGGGTCCATAGAATGATGGACGGAATAGAAATATTTAGGCATGGGAAATGCGATGCTATAATACTTGATGTTGATATAAATACATATATGTTTTGTTCTTCTATGACAAACCTCTATAGTTCAGAGGTAGATTCCAAGCCAGATATTTTATGGCAATAAAATTTTTTTATGAATATACAATTCTCTTCAGTTCGTTCTTTTCTCTTCTTTTCATTTCATGTAAGCTGAGAAGAACAACCCTTCCAGAAGGGGAGGTATTACCGAATGACTATCTATCTGTGTGATAGAAGCCGAGTAGGATACCAGCTATTGTTTAATTGCTTGTCAAGTACTAAAGGCTGGCCACCTTCTGTACTAACTATGCGATATAACAATTGTTCATGATCATAGTGATCTCTCAACAAATTCCTTTACTTCTATTTGATTAATCAAACTTTGGAAAATAGAAATAACTGAAAAAGGAGTAATAAAGTGGTGGTAGTATGCGGAATGGAAACACATTCGTGATACTAAGGTTGACGTGGTTATTAAAAGGTTATAGAACGCTAACGAGCAAAAGTATAACCCGTATAATATTAGGAACGGAAGGTAGTAGCGATTACGAACTGGAAAAGAATGGGTATTGAGAAGCAAAAGTTCTAATGATAAAAGCTATAATGAGAGTCTGTGCAATAGACTTGAAAGAATTTGGAATGATCACTTAATTCGGATTGAGTTATCTTACGACAATAGATCATATGTCATTATCGAGATGTCGCCTTATGAGATCCTTGAGGGAAGATAATGTCGATCTCCCTTATGTTAGGATGAAGTTGTAGAGCGCAAGATGCTCGGACCCGCAGTAGTCCAAAGGACCAAGGATATGATAGATCTAATCAGAGGACGGCTGGTAGTAGCCCAAGATGGACATGATAAGTATGTTGATTTGACACGAAAGGATAAAGAGTATGAAATAGGGGACCTAGTAATGTTATAGGTATCCCTTGGAAAGGATTGATGAGGTTCGGAAAGAAAGGAAAGCTAAGTCTACAATTTGTTGGACCCTTGGATATATTAAGACGTTTGGGAAGTTAGCATATGAGCTAGCCCTAACCCAGAACATGTAGCGAGTCATAACGCGTTTCACGTATCAATGTTAAGGAAGTGTAATTCAGATGCCAGATAAATAGAGGCATATGAGCGCATAGATATGCAACCCGACGTAACCTATATGGAGCAACCAGGAAGGGTTATAGAGTGAAAAGGAACAAGTGCTTAGGAGAAGGATTATCAAACTAGGCAGAGTTTGGTGGTAGAACCACAATGTGGAAAATTGACTCGAGAGTTAGAAAGTGTAATGCTAAGAAAGTATCCCCATTTGTTTTCTATCTGATTCCGGGACGGAATCCTTTTAAGGAGGGGAGACTATAATAACCCCAATTTTTGAGAAATTTTGAAACCCTTATGAATAGTGTTTTTGCTGAACGAGAAAACTTTTCATGCCACGCTATGTAGGGGTTCTGTTATTGATCTTATGGGATATTATTACTACTCTATGTGGTATATAAGTGTATGTAAAGATCGTCAGAATCCAATTCCGAACACTTTGATTTTTCCCGGAAATCCATAAGATACGGAGAGAATTGAGTATAAGGTAACAGGATAAAAAGGATTTAAATTAAAGGATTATAGGAGAGGATCATAAAAGGAATATAATATATTGAGAAAGGTTAAGGGAACCTAAGTAATAAGATCCCGGGTATGATCCCTCAAACGATAAACGAGAACGAAAGATAAGCGAACCGTAAAACAAATAAGTGACCAAGAGACAAGCTTGTACAAGAAGCCAGGGATTGTGACATCATCAAACCACAAGGTGTGGACAAGTGGGAGCATTATGACATGTGCAAGGTGACACAAGCATGACATGGGAAGGAAGGAGGTGTGGTGGCTTTTTAACCACACAAATTCAAGGGCAACAAGGTAATTAACTAAATCAAACATAAAAACAAGCCAACCAAGCCAAGCAAAATCATTTTCATCAAAATCAAAAAGAAACCAAGGCATGGTTCATCATGCTCTCGGCTTTTTACTATTGCAAATGGGCAAGAATTCAAAAACTCAATATCCAAGCCTCCTAAATTGGTGAGTTAATTCCCTAATCATCTTCATGCTTAGTTAGGGCTATATCATGAGTTTAAGCCATCAATTCCTTCTCCATCTTCTTCATTTAATCAAAGAAGAAGACTATGAATAGTGTTTTCAAGTTTTTAACTTGAAGTTTTTCTTGTTTTTCTTGAAGATCCAAGCATTATTAAGACTTCTCAAAGCTTCTTAAGGCTTCCTAGCTCCTCCCACCACTCAAAGGAAGGTATACCATCTCCAAACCCTAGATTCCTATATATTATAAGATGATTTTGATTAGTAGGGTGCTATTGTAGCTTGTTGTTGTGATTTAGAGTTTGGGATTTGAAATGGTAGTGAAATGGAATGGTGAATGTTGTGGTTTTGATTAAAAGGACTTAAGTATGATTAAAGTTAAGCTTAGGCATAAGTATGAATGATTAAATTGAATTGGTTGGGGTTGTTATGATGTGATAAGGATGGATGTTGGTTGTATGTTGGATTTGAGGTTGATTTGGAATGGGTTTGAATGGTTTAAAATATTGGAAATCGCGTAAACATAGCCGTCGTAACGTCCGATTTTCTTTGGACTGTTTTTGTGCATAGCATTAGGACCCGAGAACCCCCTGCTAGATTATGACCACTGCCATGTTTAGATAGCTCATGTTACGAGCTTCGTTTTGATATGTAGTTCATTCGATTCCGATGCACGGTTTAGGAAAAATGACCGTTTCAAGTAACGGCGTTTCGCGAACGAAACTTTTCCCCTCGCCTTACTTTGAAACATAGGTTAAAGACCAAAAAGGGTTAATTAATGCATGAAACATTTATGGTAAGTGTGTTAGGCAGTTGGTAAGACACTCGCGAAGGAATCGCCTTAAAACTCGTAAAGGTTAAATTATTAAAAATGGTGGAGCCGAGGGTACCCGAGTGACTTAAGTGAATCAGTGAGCGCAAAACAAGCGTTAGAGTCTAAGTTAGTTAAAGTATAGATTTACAAGTGACTTTGGTTTAATTCCAACTTACTTGTTGTTTATAGGTTACCAGACTCGTCCCGAGCCATTCGTAACCCCAGTCGCTCAGGCAAGTTTTCTACCCGTTATACTGTTGTTGTGATGTAAATATATGTATATGCATTATCTTGTGATAAGTGCATGATTGTTATTAGCAATTTTTGCGATATATTGGAGCATGCTGATATGGTATATATGCATGTCTGTTTCGTAATCTGGTTATCTATCTGTTGATTTCAATGCTTATAGTTGCATAATACCTATGCTAGAAATAAGCAGTAGTTGCGTATACCCTTAGTATAGGGGACCCAAAGGTGAATATATTTCTAAACCGGGAGTCGATGTTCCCGAGTATATTATATATATATATATATATATATTTATATATATATGGATATGGTTTTCAAAACTATTGATCGAATAAGGTTTATTCGATACCTTTATTTTACTTAATTGAATATTACTTGAATATTCATCCGAGGACTTATGACTCCTTTTATTTTATTAATCGAATATTATTTCGAATATTCATTCGAGGGCTTATGACTCAGTTTATTTTATTATTTGAATATTATTTGAATATTCATTCGAGGGCTTATGACTCATTTTATTTTATTATTTGAATATTCATTCGAGGGCTTATGACTCAGTTTATTTTATTATTTGAATATCATTTGAATATTCATTCGAGGGCTTATGACTCATTTTATTTTATTATTTGAATATTCATTCGAGGGCTTATGACTCAGTTTATTTTATTATTTGAATATCATTTGAGTATTCATTCGAGGGCTTATGACTCAGTTTATATTATTTAATGAATATTATTTGAATATTCATTTGAGGATCTATGACTCCGATTATTTGCTAAGATATTTTCTTTATTTTATTAAAGAATAAGGTGTCGATAATCAAACTTATTTTTGATTATTCAAATAAAGATAGTACTTTCGTATAAGTATATCTTTGGTTATTTAATACTCATTTCAAGTATAAGTTTTCCAACTTCTACCTCAATTATTCTTTATGGGAATATTATTTAAATAATAATATTCAGATATTTCTTTTATATTGAGACTAATTTACTTTATTAAATCAGCATTATTCCAAACACTCTTTAAAGTGTTTTCGAGTCTTCAAAATGATTTTAAAAGTTAGAGCGGATCCCAAAACTCGTTTTCCGATTTAAGATCTTCCTTTCGAAGGAGACTTGAATATTCGCTCAAAAATCTCGGGGATCCGGCTCTGTGGTGTATTTTATATTCGCAACATGGTTGTTGTTTTGAGAAAACAATTTGATTACTTGCCCAATGTTCGGGAAGTAAGTCCATCTGATTGAGTCGGCATAAGCGACAGGCCGGGGTACGGTCTATAAAGTGTAAGTGGCTGGGTGGCAGTCCATCAACGCGTAAGAGGCCGGGTGGCGGTCCAGCACAAGGTCCTTATGTGGCCAGGGTGATGACCGGTGGGGGATTCATCCATCTACTAGTAGAAAAGGTTACTTATTGGTATCTTTGCCTGATCAGCAAGATATCTGGTTTATGCCAAAATTCTTTTCCTTCCAAATTCATTGGATATTGCAACTCTGTTCATACTTTACATGACAGAGGTTTTCAGGAAATGTATGGGAGATATATATGAATATATTTATATATCGGGACTTAATGAAGTATCTCGTAACTTCATTATTTATAATGATATTCAAAGATTGAATCTATTCAAATCTTGTCTTGTAGTCTCATCTATGTGATGAACCTTTGAAACTGATTATAACTTGAACGGGGGTAGTTCAAGTAGTATTTGGGAAAGATATAAGTATATTGGAGTACCTTATAACTTCATCTTTTAAACTTATATCTAGTAAATGATTATCTTATGCATGACAAAGATTTTCAGAAAAACGTTGAGACAAGGTTAGATATATGAGATCACCTTGCAACGATATTTTTATACAGTTATACACTGGAACTCTGTGTATATTATGCATGGAAGAGGACTTCCCATATTTTGAAAAGTATATATGTATATATATATACTGAATATTTTGCGACTTCATCGCATTAAGATATCAACTTGGTTCATTTCTTTTGACCAAGACTTTCATGAGTGCTATGAGAAGGCTTATATATTGTTAATCTTTATACATATTATTTTGGTGGGCTTGCTGCTCACCCTTGCTTTATTTCTTCATCACACAACAACAGTTAGGAAAGATGGCCAGACTCCAGCAGACCCAGCGCAAGCGCGTGGGAAGCGTCCCGCGTCTTCCCGTTGATGTTGTAGCTGCTATAGCTGCAGAGGTAGATCTATTGTAGATCAGACCATCTACTTTTGAGAATCAATTATGTATAATTATAACTTGTGACAGATAATGGCAATTAACTGTAAATTTATCAAGTAATCATTTTGGGTTGTAATAACTTTTAAATTGTGGATTCAAAGACTTGTACTTATTTAAATTTCATCTCTGAGACTATAACGGGTTGTGGTGTGTGTTAGTGTGGGGTCACAGCATAAGGTTATTTATTATTAATTAAGTGAAGTGATATTGTGGAAAGAAAGACCGTGACGACCCGGATCCCCGACCCCGGATCTGGGGGTGTTACAATTTAGACACTTCGACGGATGAGGATAAAATGTTATCCGTCGAGCTTTAAAATATTCCAGAAAAGTAATTGATTTTTATTTACAATTTGTATATCGACGGATGACTCAACCCGATGGATAATGGTCATCCGTCGAGAGACAAATTTTGACTTAGCCAAAATTTCATCCAAGACTAAAAATCAACTAAATTTCTGGCTTCTTTTCAACTTGCAAGAATAATTCAGATAAATTCAAGAGTAATTAAGCATACCTAACTCACTTACCAACCTAGAAAAGGTGGATTCATCCAGTGGCTTGGTAAAAATATCTGCAAGTTGCTTCTCACTTGGAACAAAATGTAACTCTACAGTACCATTCATTACATGTTCCCTTATGAAATGGTACTTGATGTCTATATGCTTTGTCCTTGAATGTTGCACTGGATTTTCAGTGATGGCAATTGCACTTGTGTTGTCACAGAAAATAGGAATCCTTTCAACTTGCAAACCATAGTCTAGCAATTGATTTTTCATCCATAAAATCTGTGCACAGCAACTGCATGCAGCAATATATTCAGCTTCAGCTGTAGAAGTAGAAACTGAATTTTGCTTTTTACTGAACCAGGACACAAGCTTGTCTCCTAAAAATTGACAGGTTCCTGTTGTGCTTTTTCTATCAATTCTGCAACCTGCATAATCTGCATCTGAATAACCAGTTAGATCAAAACCAGAATCTCTAGGATACCAAATGCCAAGGTTTGGTGTTCCTTTGAGATATCTGAAAATTCTTTTAATAGCTATCAAATGAGACTCTCTAGGATCAGCCTGAAATCTAGCACACAAACATGTAGCAAACATTATATCTGGCCTACTGGCTGTTAAGTACAGAAGTGAGCCAACCATGCCTCTATAACTTGAAATATCCACAGACTTTTCAGTAGTATTTAGTTCAAGCTTAGTCGCAGTGGCCATGGGAGTTTTTGCAGATGTGCAATCCATTAGATCAAACTTCTTTAAAAGATCAAAAATATATTTAGTTTGACTAATGAATATTCCATCACTAACTTGCTTAACTTGTAAACCAAGAAAGTAAGTTAGTTCTCCCATCATACTCATTTCATACTTGCTTTGCATCAGTTTGGCAAACTTTTTACAAAGTTTCTCATCTGTAGAGCCAAAAATAATATCATCTACATAAATTTGAACAAGTATGCTAGAGCCATTCACATTTCTGAAAAATAAAGTTTTATCTACAGTACCTCTTGTGAAGTGATTTTCCAAAAGGAACTTTGATAAAGTGTCATACCAGGCTCTAGGTGCTTGCTTCAGTCCATAAAGTGCTTTCAATATATAGTAGACATACTCTGGGAAATTTGGATCTTCAAAGCCAGGAGGTTGACTTACATACACTTCTTCCTCCAAATCTCCATTCAGAAAGGCACTTTTGATATCCATTTGATAGACCTTGAAATTGGCATGGGCTGCATAGGCTAAGAAAATTCTGATGGCTTCAAGTCTTGCAAAAGGAGCAAATGTTTCATCAAAATCTATCCCTTCTTGCTGACAATAGCCTTTAGCAACCAATCTTGCTTTGTTCCTTACTACTATGCCATTTTCATCCATCTTGTTTCCGAATACCCATTTGGTGTCTATTGGATTCTTTCCTTTAGGCTTGGGTACCAGCTTCCATACTTTATTCCTTTCAAATTGGTTTAGCTCCTCCTGCATAACTAAAATCCAATCAGGATCTAATAAGGCTTCTTCTACCTTCTTTGGTTCTTCCTTAGACAAGAAGCTACTGTATAGACATTCTTCTTGAGTTGCTCTCCTGGTTTGAACTCTGGAAGAAACATCACCAATAATCAGTTCAAAGGGGTGATCTTTTGTCCATTTTCTTGGTTGAGGTAGATTAGCCCTAAATGAAGAGACCTCAATGTTGTCTTGATGTGTGATTGAGTTTTGATTGCTAGAAACTCCCCCTGAGTTTGTGGATCTTTGATTTGAAATTGGGGTGCTTTCTATGGGTGATCTGCCTTGACTTCCTGCTCCTTTTGATAACCCGACGGATGGTGAATTTTGAGTACCGACGGATGAGGCAGGTTGTCTTCCGACGGATAATACAGATTGTCTTCCGACGGATGAAGCATTATGTAACTCGACGGATGTTGAGTTTTGTGCTTCATTTGTAG
This sequence comes from Apium graveolens, assembly GCF_009905375.1. Taxonomy (NCBI): domain Eukaryota; kingdom Viridiplantae; phylum Streptophyta; class Magnoliopsida; order Apiales; family Apiaceae; genus Apium; species Apium graveolens. The sequence goes on from NC_133650.1 coordinate 68,739,578, forward strand.
TAAATTTGTCTGCATTATCCTTAGACACTGTTTCTTGATCACTTTCATCATCACTTTCTTCACTGACCATCTCAACATTGTCGAATTTGAGGCTCTCATGGTAATCTCCATCTTTTAGTCCCTCAATCTTTTTATCATCAAACACAACATGTATAGATTCAACAACAATGTTGGTTCTTAGATTGTAGACTCTATATGCTTTACCAACAGCATATCCAACAAAAATTCCTTCATCTGCTTTAGCATCAAACTTCCCATTTTGATCAGTTTGATTTCTCAGAATATAGCATTTACAGCCAAAGACATGAAGAAAGTTCAGAGTTGGCTTCTTGTTCTTGAACAATTGATAAGGTGTCTTGCATTTTGTTTGATTAATCAGAGAGATGTTCTGAGTGTAGCATGCAGTGTTGACAGCTTCAGCCCAGAAATATGTTGGTAATTTTGATTCTTCAAGCATTGTCCTTGCAGCTTCAATAAGAGATCTATTCTTTCTTTCCACTACTCCATTATGTTGTGGAGTCCTTGCTGCTGAAAACTCATGCAGGATCCCATTTTCCTCACAGAATGCTCTCAAGACATAGTTCTTGAACTCAGTTCCATTGTCACTCCTGATTCTTCTAACTTTGAAATCAGGATGATTGTTAACTTGCCTTATGTGATTGATGATGATTTTACTAGCTTCATCTTTGGACTTTAGGAAATAGGTCCAAGAGAACTTTGAGAAATCATCTACAATTACTAGGAAAAATCTTTTCTTTGAGATTGACAATACATTGACTGGTCCAAACAAATCCATGTGAAGCAGTTGCAGAGGTTCTTCAATTGCTGAATCAAGTTTCTTCCTGAATGATGCTTTAATTTGCTTCCCTTTTTGGAAGGCATCACACAGTCCATCCTTTGTAAACTCCACCAGAGGAATGCCTCTAACTAGCTCTTTCTTTACCAGCTCATTCATGGTCTTGAAGTTCAAATGGGATAGCTTCTTGTGCCATAGCCAACTTTCATCTTGACTTGCTTTACTGAGAAGACAAGTTACAGATTCTGCTTTATTTGAGTTGAAGTCAGCTAGATACACATTTCCTCTTCTCACACCAGTGAGAACCACTTTGTTGTTTTGATTATTAATCACAACACAGGTTTCTTTGTTGAAGGTTACTGAGTTGCCTTTATCACAAAGCTGGCTGATACTCAACAGATTGTGTTTGAGACCATCCACTAAGGCAACCTCTTCAATGATGACATTGTCCTTTGAAATTAAGCCATATCCCACAGTATAACCTTTGCTGTCATCTCCAAAAGTGATACTTGGGCCAGCTCTCTCTTCAAACTCTGTGAGCAGGGTAGAATCACCAGTCATGTGTCTTGAACAACCACTATCCAAGTACCAAAGATTCCTTCCGTTTCCCTGCACATATCAAAATCAAATCAAGTTGATTTTGGTACCCAAGTTTCCTTGGGTCCTTCCTTGTTAGCTTTCTTCTTCTGTTTCTTAGGTTTTAACTCATTTGACTTAGGAATTTCAAATTCTTCCTTAGTCATTTGGGTTGGGCCTTTGAAACCACTAGATGCTACAGAATTATTATGCATGTTATGGCTAACAGGAAATGGCAAGCTTGGTGCAAACATGTTATTCCAGTAAGGCATGCTAAATGGCATTTGAGGCATATTGTATGCAGTATAATATGGATTAGGTGCAAATGGCATATTAGCAAACTGTGCATTCATGTTCTGTGTAGGCATAACATTAACAGGCATAGGAGGCATGGCATTCATGTTAGAGAATTGAGGCTGAACAGACATGGGAGTAGGCATGGCAGATTTGCAATTAACAGACAAATGATTTACACTACCACATTTGACACAGATTTTTCTAGGAGCATATTTGTCAGGTGTGTAGTTGTTATGTTTGTTAATCCCTACTTTACCATTCATACTGTTTTTCCTTTTAGTTTCTGTTTTTACCTCTATCTTCTCAAGTCTCTCACTCAACTGTTTGACAGTCATGTGACCAACATTAGCCTTCTTCCCTTTCTTGGCTTGACTTGACTCCCCTGAAACAAAGTTCTTGGAAACAGACCCATACTTTTCATTTAGCTTGGTTAATTTGGCTTTACTAATGGGTTTGTTCACAGCCGACGGATGAGGATTTTTATCATTCGACGGATAACACATTTTGTTATTCGACGGATAGTCCTTATCATCCGTCGAGTCTACATCTGTCAGCAATCCATCTACCAAAATAGGTTCTAGTTTCTCCTTATTCTTTTTCCAGGCTTCATCACAAAAGGACTCAATTCCTTGAACCTTGGTGATTTGAGCATGAACATCTCTGGATGTTTTCCATGCTTTAATCACCTCCTGTTCACGATCGAGCTGCTTCTTTAAAATTTCTTCCTTTTTCAAGGACTCAGTTAATTCCTCCTTAGCAATTCTACACTCAATTTTTAGTTTCTCAAACTCAACAAACTGAGACTCAAGCACATTATTCCTCTCACTCAAAAACAAGTTGTTTTCTTTGATTTTAGCATTTTCTTTAGTGAGGGACTTAAGTGTAACACGCAAATGATACAATTCTGTAGACATGTCATTTATTGCATCATTACACTCAGCTTTAGATAAATATGCAAGGTTTGTAGTAATTACCTGATTGCTTGAGGAACTTGTCTCTGTTTCATCAGACTTGGCCATAAGGGCTAGATTGACATAGCTGATCTCCTCATCTTCATCCAAACCATCAGCTCATTCTCTTGTGTAATAAAAGCCCTTTCCTTCTGTTTGAGTAGATCAAAGTATTTTTGCTTATAATCCACAGACTCAAATCTTTTCTTACTGGAATCTGACTTTCTACACTCATTTGCAAAATGCCCTGCCAAGCCACATTTGAAACACTTGAATTTTGACTTATCCACCATGTTTCTATTTGGCTTGGCAGCTCCAAAGTTCTTCTTGAACTTGAGCTTGGCAAATCTTCTTGAAAGGAATGCTAGGTGCTCATCAATGTCCTCCATGTCATCTTGACTCAAAGAATCTTCACTCTCTGCAGCTAGCCCTTTACCCTTGCTTTCACAGGCCTTTGAAGTTGATTCCACAGCTTCCATCTTCACTTCCTTCTCCTTTTCCAGTTCAGCAACTAGTGCAATGGATCCTCCTTTCTTCTTTCCTCTCTCCATTCTTTCATCATGCTCTATTTCAAGCTCATAGGTCTTCAAAATGCCATACAGTCTCTCCAAAGTAAACTCCTTATAATCTTATGAGTTTCTCAATGAGACTGTCATTGGTTTCCATTCCTTTGGAAGAGATCTGAGAAATTTCAGATTGGAGTCTTTAGTCTGATAGACTCTTCCATGCAATTTAAGAGCATTTAGTAGCTTTTGGAATCTACTAAAAATGTCAGTGAGTGACTCACTTTCTTCATTGTGAAAATGCTCATATTGCTGAATCAGGAGCTGCATTTTATTTTCTCTTACTTGCTCAGTACCATCACAGATTATCTGTATTGTGTCCCAAAGTTCCTTGGCAGTCTTGCAGTTGATGATGTTATCAAACATATCTGCATCAACACCATTGAACAGAATGTTCATGGCCTTTTTATCTTTCCTGACTTGTTCAAGATCAGGATCAGACCATTCATGCCTTGGCTTTGGAACTGATGGTTCATTTCCTGTTGCAGCTCTCATTGGAACATGAGGGCCTCTTTCTATGCAGTCCACATAGGCCACATCTTGAGAAAGCATATGAAGATGCATCTTTACCTTCCAATGATGGTAATTATCTTTATCCAGAAAAGGAATCTTGACTCCAACATCTTTCTTGTTCATCTTGCTGAATTGTTTTGATCTTTAAACTCTTTATAGATTAAGAGCTTGCTCTGATACCAATTGTTAGTCCCTTAACAATATAGCAAGAATTACAGAAGGGGGGTTGAATGGAATTCTTTACCTTTTTCTTGAAATAAAAATGTTCAACTCGATTATAGATATATCTGTTTTGATTAGCACAATGCGGAATATAAACTTTAATGAATCAAAACAAGAGTAATTAAAAACAAGAGTCTTTAAAAACTTTCTGGTGGATTTAAACAATTCCACCAGAGATATATATTAATATATCGAGAGAACTCTGTGTGCAGAAATGCTCACAGCTGCTTTTACAAGATAGAACAACTAAGAACACAGGAAATACTAAAGATAGTGCTTACAAAGATTTCTCTGTGTTTGTTTCTAAGCTCACTTAGTTTTCTTAGTTGTCTTTTTATATTTGCTACTCTCTTGGTTTATATATATTACCAAGATTACAAAGTCAAAAGAACTGAATAAATATAAAATCTAGCAGTCTTGATCTTTGTTGCTTTTCGTCCTCTATTACCCAGTTAATGGGCTTCCACAGTGTTTGTATCCAATCTCGATGGCTGTGTGTCAGCTTTCACTGTTCAACTGATGTTTGAATCTTGATATTATCATTCGTCGACTTTCAGATCATCCGTCGATGACTTACTTGATCATCCGTCGACTGCTATTTTGAACATCCGTTGAAAGTCATTTGATCATCCGTCGAAGCTTTGTTAAGCATCCGTTGATAGCTATTTTGGCACTTGACTTCATTTCACTTATACAGAATTACAAGACATTGCTTATGTACAGTTAATCAACCTATTCTGCATATCTAGTTAAAGTCAACATGACTTATATGCTACTACAGATTCTATACAAAGGTGCATACATCACTGTGCTACAAACTTATCATTATATAAGCTACTCACTCGATGGATAATAAATTACTCATCCGTCGGTACTCAAACTGAGTTATCCGTCGGGACTATAATTCTTATCCGTCGAGTGCTACATTATTTCACTAAGTAAAATCTACTTAGATGTTTTGTTTAGGTAATCATCAAGTGCACAACATATTCACAACAGTAACGCTGCTTGTAACACTTGCATTATAGTAGCCCACTTATGGCGTAGTGCCCTCATCTACCTAGGATTCGAGTGCTGGTAGAGGGGCAAACAGATTTTCTTCTCCAGAGGCCCAGGGTGAGTTTACGAGATTGATGTCCAAATCAATTGCTAAGGAGAGGGGTTTCTTACCCACGGTGAAAGATGGAAAGCTTTTGGAGATGGTTACGGAGTTAGGTTGGAAGATTTTCTTCGAGGTTCCTGATGTTGTCCCGATGAGCATCGTGTGAGAGTTCTACATGAATGCTAGAGTTAACAGGAATGGGTTTTTTGTGGTTCGTGGGTTGACGATGGATTATCATCCCGCGGCTATTCGCCTGGTCATTAATCAACCGGCGAGAAAGCCGATGCAAGAGGACTGGGTGAATAAGTCTAGGGATGAATTGGATCTTTATTATATTGTGGCTGAGTTGTGTGTCCCTGGAACACAGTGGAGGTGCAAGAAGGGCACGAATGAGCCGCTCACTTTTCCGGCTGCATGTATGAATAGGTATGCTCGGGCTTGGAATACTTTTGTGTGTGCCAATATTATGCCTTCTTCGTATCAGCATGATGATACTATTGATCGTGTTATTCTACTTTGAGGGATCTTGAATGAGAAGTATGAGGATCTCGGCCAGGTGATATATCAGAATATGCTGCGGTTTCTGTAAAGCAGGACATCAGGGGAGATTCCTCATGCCTCTATTATAACGAAGCTTTATGTTTCGGTTGGTATTCGTTGGCCCGAGTTGGAGCAGCTGCAGATGTCGAGCGCTCCTATTGATAGCTCGACGATCGCAGTGATGCAGGAATGGTATGATGGAAAAGCTGATGAGAAGGGTCTGGGTTACACTTATGACCATCTGCCAAGAGGCCAGCCAACCGATCAGACTTATGCTGGTGGATCTTCTCCGGCTAGGCGTGCAGCTTGGAGAGCCGCTCATGGAGAGACTAGTTCTTCGCGTGCTCAGCAGGAGGCAGGGGATGGTTCTAGGCTTGGCGATGCGCAGTTCGGGATATTGGCCAGATGCATGGATGCGATGCACGACATGCACAATCGTTTGCGGCCGACTTGACACCGGCTTTGGGCACTGCTTTTCGAGCCACTGGTGTTGAGGTTGATTGGTCGGTGTTTGGTGCTGATTTTGTGTATCTGCCACCTGATACTCCACCCGAGGAGGGTGATCTTTCTGATGACTAGGTATGCCTGGAATCCTTATTATTACCTTTAATGAGGATATTGCAAATTTTAAGTTTGGGGTGATAATGTAAGGATTAGTTTGTGTGTGTCCATATAGATTCATATAGATTCATGTTGCATATTTAGTTGTATTTTATTCATATTTTTGCATGATTTTTCATATTAGGACATATTTGTTTGTGTTTTTATGTGAGTTTATATAGTTGCATGTGCTTGTAAATAACATGATCCCTTAGGTTGCCCTATTTCTAATTGATAAGTTGATGTTAATTTGAGTGTGGTCATGACGAATAGAGAGATGTTTAAGTCTTAATGAATTGATTTGCAAGCCCGAAAAAAAAATCACAAGTCTTATAGGATTGCTTTTGAGCTAGATCATGATCATACTTATTTATTTGTTGAGATTTAATCACTTGGTTAAATTTAGAATTTTTGGTATTCTCGTAATGACAAAAGAGCACTGAATTTTAAAACTGGAGAAAAACTTGGATTTCATTGCTAGTTGTGAATAAGTCTAGGCGTCAAATGGCTAGTAGCTGGCTCATAATTTATGAGTAGTCTAGGGTTGAATGAGATAGAGCGAAAGGCACTCATTCAGAAATTGTTCAAGAAAAAAAAAGAAAAAAAAAGAGAAAAAAAGTATATGTTTATGCATAAATGATTAAGAGTGAGCTCTTTAATACTCGAGTTATTAAGTTCTAGGAGATTTTGTGCCTAGTGACCTAAGGCTTTGATAGTCAGGGATCCGCTAACCTAACGCTCGCTACATGGGTATTATTGTATAAGTCTTTTTGGACCTCATTCATTGCACGATCAAATAATCATCTTTGTTATGTGTTCAACAATAGCGTGAATCCTTGTATAACTCTAGTAGGAATGAGGTGTTGTCAGTCATTATGTGTTTAACGTCTATTCTATTTATAAGCTTGTGATTGTTTTGATGAAAGATAAGTTATGTTATTGATCTAGTTTCGAAATTATATCTGTTAAGCATCCCACACACGCACGTTTCTGGTTTGTGAGTTGGTTTGTGGTATTTATTTGAACTTTGTTTTAAGTCGTTGAATTCTTAGAGGCATTGATTTATTCATTTGGTTATGGTTATTCTGAGGGGATCGATTGCATTATCATTTAGTTGCATTCACGTAGTTGCATTCATGCATTAGGTTTGTTTTGTAGTTTTGAGTCTGTTTATGCTTGAGGACAAGCATCAATTCAAGTTTGGGGGTGTGATAAGTGGATTTTATATCTACTTAAAACGCTTCATTACAGGCTTAAGTTGGTGTTTTGAACTCAAGTTATTGGTATTTTTGATGTGTTTTTGTGTTATTGCATTATAGGCATTAGTTGGATAAATAAATTAGAATTTCAAAGAAATATGCTGAAAAGAGATCAGAATTGGAAGCCTAGTCCATGTTTATGTTGAAGAGCATCTCGATAGCTTCGCGGGGACTATTGAATCATCAAATTCTAACGAGCGGAACTCAAGTCATAGCCAAAACAAGAAAATGGAGTCAAAGTGCTGAGGCACGGCGCGCCTGCGCAGGAAGCGGGGCGGCCGCGCCAGGTGGGCGAAAAATGTGCGCGCCCGCGCGAAAAGCGGGGGAGGTCGCGTGGGTTGCCTGGGGCTGGGCCAGAATCCTATTTTGAGTACGATTTTGAGAGTCTGAAATCCCAGGTCGTTCAGAAGCCTATATAAACCAATAAAAAGTCATTTTAATAACAAGGAGCCAAGGGAGAGCAATACGAAGAACTAGAAAGCACAAGACGGCTACGGAGAAGAAGACTTTTATATTCTTTAAAATAGTTGATACTTTGATGCTTGTTTTCGATTTATCTTTAAACCCTAGTACTCTTATATTATCATTTTTTCATTGGAATCCATGGTGACGATGAGTTCGATTATGAAATAATCATTGTCATGGGGTTCTAACGGATTTATTTATGGATTTCAATAGTTAATTATTTTATAATCTTTAGTGTGTGGTGATTTATGATTTCCTAGTTTGGTTATGCTTATTCGTCTTTGATGCATAGCTAACATCTAAGATTGTTTGTTAATCTTTTTTGAAGCGACAGTGAATATAGAGGTTTAGAACTTGCCATGCTAGCATAGGTTTATGTATGTGTTAACATGCATAATTTGTGGGTAATTTTAACCATCTTATTCACCCTATGTAATCAAGATAGATAACTTGATCTTAACCATTATGTTTTCAATCTTTATAGACATATAGGGACTAAGCATAATTGGTGTCGATTTAACTTCTATATTAATTGTGGATGTTTGATAGTAGGGTATACGTATAACGAAAGTTAGCGTATACTAGTTTCGTGTTATCTGATTAGTTGTCATCACCATCACATGTTCGGGTTAAAGACATAAACTTTGAATGAAGTATTTAATGAAGTTAGAATCCCATATTTATTCTCATATAAGTAATTCAATCTTAATTCTCTTAGTTAATGTTATTTAGTATAATCTCTTAAGTAGTTAATCAAAACTTAATTTGTTACTTATCTTAGCATTGAACGATAATCATACATTATTGCATAGGTGCATAATCTAAACTGAACTTAAACCAGTCCCTATGGGAATGAACTTGACTTATATCTTATACTACTTGTGATTGCGTAAGATTGCGTGTATTTTCGTGTTAGAATTACAGCGAACAACCTCCAGCTCACAGATTTCCTCACATTCACAGCGGTCACGCTACTGCCTAAATTTCTTTTATCCAGCTTATTTGTTTCATCTAACATTGCAATGAGCCCTTGCACCACCTCCTGGTTAACAGTATGATGATCCTCAAGGCTCACCCACCACATCCGGTTAACCACCTCATTAACTGTATCGTAAATATAAAGTTGGCAAATCTTAGGAGTTTCATTATCATTAGGTATCAATGACCCAAACACATGGTGATTCTGCCCATTCAATTAGGTAATATACGGAGCACCTCCTCTATTAATAGAATGATCAATATTCCCACCGATTGAGGTAAAATAAAACATATAATTGTACATCCTTCTCATTCTATGGAAGTTTATAGCATTTTGCGAATGAGTGTTGAGTGGTATTTATGACACTTTATAATGCTCTAATAAGCTTTAAATTAATGCATTTGTACTCAAGGTGTTAAGTGTTTTAATGTGTTTTCGAGTGTTTTTGCATTTCAGGCATTATCAAGGTAATCAGTATATTAGCATTGTTTTGGTGCTAAGGTGGTGTTGGAATAAAAGCTCGCGAAGAACGGCTCGAATCTGCAAGAAAAAAAATCAGTTTAGGCAGAAGCCCAGCGTGCCCGCACTGATCAAGCGCGCGGCCGCGCCGTGTCGGATTTCAGAATTCATGTTTTGAATAGAAGACTGATTTTCTGGAGTTCTATGCTGATCAGGGCTACTATATAAATAACTCTATGTCATATTTAATCAGATAAGAAGCCAGAGATATATCAAGGAGAGCCGTGAGAAGACCGTATTAGCACGATACAACGAAGACGAAGAAGATCTTGTTTTTACTTGTGAATCTTTGTTTTAAGTTGTATTTGGATGCTAGTTTTCTTACTTGTGAACCTTACTCTTGTTTTATACTTGGTTTTATTTATTCGTTATAAAGACTACGTTTGTTATACCATATTTTCATCAGAATCAATGTTGATGATGAGTCCGATTATGGGCTAATCGTTATCGTGGGGTTCTAACGGATTTATTTATGGATTTCTTTAGTTAAATTGTTTCGATGCCTTAGTATGTGGTGATTGTATGATAACCTAGTATTAGTTGTGCGTATTCGTCTTATGAGTGTCGCGAACTTATAAGATAGTGTGTTAATTCTTAATGAAGCGACAGTGAATTTAAGGATTTAGAACTTGCCATGCTAGCATAGGTTCATGTATTTGTTATGCATGATTTGTAGGTAATTTTAACCATCTTACTTGCCCTGTGTAATCAAGATAGATAACTTGTGCTTAAACCGTTATGTTGTCAAATTCTATAGACATGTAGGGTCTCAATATAATTGGTGTCTATTCAATTTCTATCTCTTTTGTGGATGTCTGGTAGTATGGTACTCGTGCAACGAAATTTGGCGTTTATCAGTTTCATGTTGTCTGATTAGTGTCATCACCATTGTATGCTAAGGTTGAGAACAATAAGGCTACTGAATGAAGTATTTAATGAAGTTAGAATCCCATGTTTGTCATATATATTAATTTAATCAATTTTATTCTCTTAGTTATAATTGTTAGTTTAATTCTTAGTTATAAACAACCTCAACTTTTTATAGTCTTAGCATTGAATAATAACCATACATTGTTGCTTAAGTGCGTAAATTAATTAGTTAACCAATACAGTCTCTGTGGGAACGAACTAGAAAAGATTCTATACTACTTGCGAACTCGTATACTTGCGTGTATTATTAGCGCGTGTTTAGCGACTAACAAGTTCTTGGCGCCGCTGTCGGGGACTACAGTGTTAATTTCTAGCTTATGTGCTTTCCATCAGTGGTCGTTAAAGTTCATTGACTCGGACATTGTTACTTATCTATTTCCTTGTCTTATTTCAGGTACTCTAGTGAGGGTGTATGCATACGCGTTCGCATACTCGTAAGAGAACACTGGATAAAGCCGAGGAAGAAGTTGTGGTAGTTCGTGAGGACGTTTTCGAGGAAGAAAAGAAGGTAGAAGAAGAAGAGAAAGTGGAAGAACCGGCTTTAGTAGATATGGGTGATCAAGTGGAAAATCATAAGGCTTTGATGGACTATTCTCAGCCTAAGATTAATGCATTCAGTCAAGCATCATCAGACCAGCGATCAGGGTTAACACTTTTAAGATAAAGTCAAGTACGATTCAGATGATACAAAACTCATTTCAGTTTGGGGGTTCTCCTACTGAAGACCCCAACATGCACATCAGGGATTTCATCAAGATCTGCGACACTTTCAAGTTGAATGATGTGACTAAAGATGCTATCAAGCTACGCCTCTTCCCATTTTCTCTGAGGGACAAAGCTAAGTGCTGATTTCACTCTCTACCAGCAGGGTCTATCACCACTTGGGAGGATCTTGCGCAAAAGTATCTCACTAAATTCTTCCCCATGGCGAAGACTGCTGCAATCAGGAATGCTCTTACCCAATTTGCTCAGCAAACAGGAGAATCTCTGTGTGAGGCTTGGGATCGATATAAGGAGATGCTAAGGAAGTGCCCACACCACGGCATGCCTAATTGGATGATTATCAACTGTTTCTATAATGGATTGGGTGCTACTTCTAGACCCATGTTGGATGCAGCATCAGGAGGAGTCTTGTGGACTAAGAGCTACGATGAAACTTATGAACTTATTGAACTGATGGTTGCTAATGAGTATCAGAATCCTTCCCAGAGGCTAACTCAGGGAAAAGTCACAGGAATTCTGGAGTTGGACACAGCAACCGCTATCGCTGCGCAACTTAAGGCTTTGACGATGATGGTGGATACTTTGGCTAATTATGGAGTAAATCAAATTAGTAGTGTCTGTGAGCTTTATGCTGGTACCCATGAGACTGATCAGTGCGTAATTTCTAGTGAATCAGCTCAATTCGTGAGCAACTTCCAATGATCACAATAACCAGTGCCATCCACCTATCACCCTAACAACCTGTTGGATTTTAAACGCAGCGGGGGCATGGCAAAACACTTTTACACATATAAAATCCAAATAAAAGCATATAAATCGTGAATAAAAATTTGAGGGATCGAATCTAACCTTTAAAATAATTCGGAGACAACGATCAGAGATCCTTAGCAGTTGCTCCTCAAGTGTGAAGCACTCCACCGGTATCCACCAAGAAAACGATGTTAAGGAGGAGGAAGGAGGTGGAGAGAATTGGGTTTTCCAAACTTTTTGGGTTTTCGGGTTTCGAGGTTGAAATAAAATTAGGGTCTATAATAGTGTATTTATAGGAAAAATTTTTAGCTGAAATTTTCCCATAAATATTATTATTATTATCCCATTTATTATTCTCATTAATAATTAAAACACCTTTTAATCATTAATCCTTTTTCTAAACACTTTTAGAAATAATTCTCTCTCTTGATTTAATTTCCAAAAATTAAATCCTTTAATTAATAATATTAAGAACTTTTCTTAATTAATTTATAATCAATTAAATCTCATTTAATCAATTATTAAATTTGCCAATTAATTATTTATTTCATAAATAAATAATTATTAGCCATTATTAATTAATTCCTCCACCATTAAATCATTCTCTTTTTATGGTGTGACCCTGTAGGTTCAATATTAAGCCGGTAGTAGAAATAAATAATAATAAAACTATTTTATCATTATTTATATAAATTCTCTAATTTATTAAATATGATTAATTAATTAATCACATTTATTCTACATCGTGAGGGATACTTCTCAGCATATCGCGACTATCCGGATAATATGAATTCACTACTTAGAATACCAAGAACCTATTCAGTGAATAGTTACCGTACAATAAACTCCTTCTACCCTTCAATGTTCCGATTAAATACAAGGCATGGATCATGTGTCAAGCCTATCTAATTCAATCACTTGCTTACCATTTACTATGCGTAGTTCTATGCAAATTAGAAACTCCTTTCTAATTTCATTCACTCTGGCCAGAGATTCCTGAACTAGCATAAGTGGATCAGCCTTGAACATTCGCTTCCTTCACTTGAAGGGGTAGATCCTTTATTGATCATACACTATCTTCGTGTACAAATTCCTATACCCAGAAGAGCCCTAATAATTGTGCCTGGAGACTAAGAACTAAACCAAAGCATAGTTCAGTGTACACAAGATGACTATGATGACCTCAAGTCTAAGGATACTTGTACAACTATCACTATGTGAACAACTGCTGACACGTGAGTGAACTCCATCAGTTGTTCAGCTGTGCGAGTCATGTTCAGTGAACTTATTCTATAATAAGCACCTACATACTAGCTATAGTGTCACCACACAAATGTCTATGAGAATAGACATCCTTCATAATGAAGCAAGCATAGTATGTACCGATCTTTGCGGATTATTAATTACCAGTTAGTAATCCTATGACCAGGAACTATTTAAGTTTAGAGTTATCATCTTTTTAGGTCTCACTATTATGATCTCATCATAATCCATAAAAAGCTTTACTCTAAACTATGGTATATCTTATTTAAACACTTAAATAGATAGAGCCCGTAATAAAAACAAAACAAGTCTTTTATTAATATCAATGAAATCAAAACAGATTACATAAAAGTTATTCCTAAATCCTAATACATGATTGGACTTAGGACATATTCCTTTCAATCTCCCACTTGTACTAAAGCCAATCACTCTGGTATCTAATACGCATCTTGTCTTCATGACGATCAAAGTGACTTTCATAAAGTAGCTTTATGATTGGGTCTGCTATGTTGTTATGTGTGTCAACTCTAATTCAATACAATACAAGAAATGTTACCGCGCTCCCACTAACCCTTTTGTAGACGCATGGTTCATCTGCGTTTTTGATAAAATCAAACTCTTTGATTGTCTCATCAAAACGAATGTTCCATCTTTCGAGAAGCTTGCTATAAACCACATATGGTTCGCAGTAGCTTACACACTAGGTTTTCATTTCTCTTGTAAAGAAAACCATCTGGCTAATTGCCAGATCTCATAGTCGTAGTAAGCAGCAATCGCAAGCAAAATCCGAACTGATTTTAACAGGGCTACAGGTAAAAGGTTTCATCAAAGTCAATCCATTGCCTTTGTTTGAATCCTTTTACCAAAAGCCTGGCCTTAAAGGTCTCCACCTGGCCATCTGCTCTAATCATTCTTACGTATACCGTATACATAGATTCCATTCCGGATTTCATGGCACTATGCCATTTCTCTGAGTCAACACTACTCATAGCCTCATTATAGGTCATAGGGTCGTCATCATCAATGATCGACAACTCATTGTCATTCTCAATGACAAGGCCATAATACCTCTCAGGTTGGCGAGACACTCTCCCTGTTCTATGAATGGGCTGTTCCACAAAAGGTTATTTAGTCAGAACAGGTGTTTCCTCTTGATCCGTAGTAGTTTGTGCTTCTTGAACTTCATCAAGTTCAATTTTGCTCCCACTGTTTCCTTCAAGGATAAACTCCTTTTCCAAGAAGGTAGCATGTCTGGAAACAAACACCCGATGATCGGTGTAAAAGTAATACCCTAAAGTCTCTTTAGGATATCCCACAAAACTACATCTTACGGATCAATATTCCAGCTTATCTGGGTCAACTTTCTTGACATAAGATGGACATCCCCAAATCTTAACGTGTTTAAGACTCGGTTTCCTTTCTTTCCATATCTCATACGAAGTTTGAGGAACAGATTTTGGAAGGCACCTTATTCAGTAAATATGCTGAGGTTTCTAATGCATAACCCCATAGGAATACTGGAAGATTTGCATAGCTCATCATGGACCGAACTATGTCTAACAAAGTTCGATTTCTCCTTTCAGATACTAATCTGGAGGAGTCCACTGGGAGACTATACCATTTAATTTGAGATAATCTAGAAACACTCCATTAAAGTATTCACCACCTCGATCTGATCGAAGAGTTATAATACTATGTTTGGTTGTTTCTCCACTTCATACTTATATTCTTTGAACTTTTCAAAGGCCTCAGACTTGTGTTTCATCAAACACATATCCGAATCCAGATCTATCATCTATGAACGTAATGAAGTATGAAAATCCACCCATGGCTTGCGTAGACATTGGTCCACATACAACTGTGTGTACCATTCCTAGCAAATCTGCAGCCCTCTCTCCATGTCCACTAAATGGAGACTGCAGTGCCACTATAAAGTGAGATTTTCATCATCCCTTTTCTTTTATTAGTTTGTTCAATCTGAAGTAAATTATGTCACATATATACAGACCATTATTTAAAGTACCAAGTCCATAAAGAATATTATCTCTAAGAATAGAACATTTATTATTCTCAATAATAAATGAAAAATCCACCCAAGTCTAACATGGGAATAATATTCCTCACAATCGAGGGAACAAAATAACAATTATTTCAAACAATAGTCTTGCCTGTAGGCCTATGTAAATGAAACGATTATACATCTACAGCAGCAACTCTTGCTCCATTTCCATCAGTAGAATCACCTCCTCTTCCTCAAGAGTCCTACTTCTCCTTGGTCCCTGCAACAAATTGCAGATATGAGAACCACAGGCGGTATCTAATACCCAAGTAGAAATGACATATTCACTTCTATCATGAACATACCTGAATCAGAAGCGGTAGTCTCACTATCCTTCTTCTTCTTCAATTCTGCAAGGTAAACCTTGCAGTTCCTCTTCCAGTGCCCCACCTTGTTACAGTGAAAGCAAACAACTTTGCTCTTGGGGTCTTCAGCTTTTGGTGGAACCGGCGTTTTCTCACCTACTTTCTTCTTCTTGGAAGAGTTCCTCTTCCTTTTCTTAGGATTGGAACATTCACCAATTAGAAGAACAGAACTCTTCTTAGGGGGAAAATTCGATTCCGCAGTCTTCAACATGTTGTGGAGTTCAGGCAGGCTGACATCCAGCTTATTCATGTGAAAGTTCACAACAAACTGTGAGAACGAACTCGGAAGCGATTGCAAGACCAAGTCTTGGCTCAGCTCCCCATCCATGGCAAAACCAAGTTGTCCAAGACGTTCAATCAAATTGATCATCTTAAGTACATGGTCATTCACAGATGATCCCTCAGACATCCTACAACCGAACAACTCCTTCGATATCTCATATCGAGCTGTCCTCCCCGCCACATTATACAACTCTTGTAGATGTATGAGGATAGTGCGAGCATCCATATGCTCATGTTGCTTCTGTAGCTCAATGTTCATGGAAGCTAGCATGATGCATTGAGCAACATTTGCCTCATCTATCCACTTACGATACACAACATGTTCATCATTATGTGCATCACTAGCAGGTTCAGTAGGCTTAGGTGAGTTAATCACGTGTTCCAGCATCTCAATCCTGAGAACAATTCTCAAGTTTCGAAGCCAGTCAGCATAATTAGGACCAGTCAATTTGTGAGCATCTAGTATGCTCCTGAGTGATAGTGCAGAAGACATAACGTCCAAAGTAAATCTGTAAATGATAAACACATAACAACACTTAGCAAATATTCGATTTCATTTCAAAACACTATATGAATCGGGTCTTTATTCATAAGTGGCTCCCACTAGTTTTCTTAATTTATTCAACTCCCTACGTGAAAAATTAAGCACTCATAATGCTAGTGAGAATAGGGATCCTACATTCCATTACACGACCCCGGCTGTAGCACGAACCGCCATGTAATGTTCAATAGGCAGACAACTCTTGTCAATTACATCTCATGTTATTCCCTAATCAAACTTTAGCCTCTTGAATAATTGAGTCTCGGCTGTAGCACGACAAACTCAATATTCTAAGTCAAGTCTAACCCAACATTCCGTACAGTTGAATCAGTCCCCAAAGGCCCACGGCTGTAGCACGTACCGACCTTTAGATTCTTATTCAATGTACACATCTCTATGTAATAGACAAGTATTTCTTATTTCGAAATCAAAGCCCTCGGCTGTAGCACGAACCGACAATGATTCAAAAGTAAGAACTACTTTTTATCATGTTGGAAGGCTATGACCGACACAAGCCCGTTGTATCATTGGCCAATTACTACTTGATATTATTTAATTTTAGAGAGATTATATTACGTTACAATCATAATCATATTATAAAGAAATTCTTCCTTTTAAATTAAATATTTCAAATCAATAATCAATAATCAGATGATTCCCAGATCGGGTCGAGCATTGTCAAGAGGCGTCACTTAATAACCCTTTCTTACAGATAGAAATCTGTTGTTGACAGAATCATCCTTTCTCTTATATCGAAAATTCATATTCAATTATGTGTTTCATAAACACAAGAATCTCATGATTGTATTCATAATATTGTTATTAAGGTTATGAAACAATTTCACTATACTAGGTTGTCTAACAAACGCCTTATGCTCATTTAAGTCCACCTAAATCTATCATCGCATGATAAACTAAGCATATATCACATATATAAACATGAATAAACATCAAGGTAGGCATGTTATATCATCTAGCACATTAATCTAAGCATTATACATCTCTATGTATCACATGAAGCATTTAAAAGCAATTAAAACAGTTAAAAACAACTTTAAAACACTTCATGGAAATATAAACAGTTCAAAACTTTTATATAAACTAAAATTGATCACTCCATTAGATCCGTCTCAGAAAAACGAATCCAACGGTATATTGCATGCCCAAAACGGAGTTACGAAACTCCCAGAAAATCAATTTTAAAATCAACAGACGGGTTGTAACGCATTACAGGAACGCGTTACAAGCCCTGTAACGCATTCAGGTGATGCGTTACACCCCTTTTAAGCCATTAAAGGGTGTAACGCATTCCGTGAATGCGCCACAGGTGTGTAACGCATTCATGGAATGCGTGACACCCTATTTTTTTTATTCTCGCAGCAGCCGCCGCCTGCTTTACTCGGAAAACGTGCGCTGTACTCACCTGTCTTCTCTGTCTTCCGTGCAGCAGACTTTTAACAGAGAACAGCACAGCAGCACATATACAGATGTATACATACAAACAATGAATTTATATATATATATGTGATTTATTTAATTACGAATTTAATTGTAAGAACTTCAAAAATTCATAATAAAAAATCTATACATCCTAAAATTATGAAAAAAATACCCAGACGGTCTACAACACTTGTAGAACCCAGATCAACATTCAAAATTATTCTGAGAAACGATTTCTCATCAGACAAAATTAATCCATGATATAACTTGTAAAAATCATAATTAATTCATACAAGCACATAAAATTCTGAAATTTTTACCACAGATCTATATGCATACAACTTATGCTCTAATACCATTGTTGAAATTTAAACGCAGCGGGGGCATGGAAAAATACTTTTACACATATAAAATCCAAATAGAAGCATATAAATTGTGAATAAAAATTCGAGGGATCGAATCTAACCTTTAAAATAATTCGGAGACAACGATCAGAGATCCTTAGCAGTTGCTCCTCAAGTGTGAAGCACTCCACCGGTATCCACCAAGAAAACGATGTTAAGGAGGAGGAAGGAGGTGGAGAGAATTGGGTTTTCCAAACTTTTTGGGTTTTCGGGTTTCGAGGTTGAAATAAAATTAGGGTCTATAATAGTGTATTTATAGGCAAAATTTTCAGCTGAAATTTTCCCATAAATATTATTATTATTATCCCATTTATTATTCTCATTAATAATTAAAACACCTTTTAATCATTAATCCTTTTTCTAAACACTTTTAGAAATAATTCTCTCTCTTGATTTAATATCCAAAAATTAAATCCTTTAATTAATAATATTAAGAACTTTTCTTAATTAATTTATAATCAATTAAATCTCATTTAATCAATTATTAAATTTGCCAATTAATTATTTATTTCATAAATAAATAATTATTAGCCATTATTAATTAATTCCTCCACCATTAAATCATTCTCTTTTTATGGTGCGACCCTGTAGGTTCAATATTAAGCCGGTAGTAGAAATAAATAATAATAAAACTATTTTATCATTATTTATATAAATTCTCTAATTTATTAAATATGATTAATTAATTAATCACATTTATTCTACATCGTGAGGGATACTTCTCAGCATATCGCGACTATCCGGATAATATAAATTCACTGCTTAGAATACCAAGAACCTATTCAGTGAATAGTTACCGTACAATAAACTCCTTCTACCCTTCAATGTTCCGATTAAATACAAGGCATGGATCTCGTGTCAAGCCTATCTAATTCAATCACTTGCTTACCATTTACTATGCGTAGTTCTATGCAAATTAGAAACTCCTTTCTAATTTCATTCACTCTGGCCAGAGATTCCTGAACTAGCATAAGTGGATCAGCCTTGAACATTCGCTTCCTTCACTGGAAGGGGTAGATCCTTTATTGATCATACACTATCTTCGTGTACAAATTCCTATACCCAGAAGAGCCCTAATAATTGTCCCTGGAGACTAAGAACTGAACCAAAGCATAGTTCAGTGTACCTCAAGTCTAAGGATACTTGTACAACTATCACTATGTGAACAACTGCTGACACGTGAGTGAACTCCATCAGTTGTTCAGCTGTGCGAGTCATGTTTAGTGAACTTATTCTATAATAAGCACCTACATACTAGCTATAGTGTCACCACACAAATGTCTATGAGAACAGACATCCTTTATAATGAAGCAAGCATAGTATGTACCGATCTTTGCGGATTATTAATTACCAGTTAGTGATCCTATGACCAGGAACTATTTAAGTTTAGAGTTATCATCTTTTTAGGTCTCACTATTATGATCTCATCATAATCCATAAAAAGCTTTACTCTAAACTATGGTATATCTTATTTAAACACTTAAATAGATAGAGCCCGTAATAAAAACAAAACAAGTCTTTTATTAATATCAATGAAATCAAAACATATTATATAAAAGTTATTCCTAAATCCTAATACATGATTGGACTTAGGACATATTCCTTTCAATCTCCCACTTGTACTAAAGCCAATCACTCTGGTATCTAATACCCATCTTGTCTTCATGACGATCAAAGTGACTTTCATAAAGTAGCTTTGTGAGTGGGTCTGCTATGTTGTTATGTGTGTCAACTCTAATTCAATACAATACAAGAAATGTTACCGCGCTCCCACTAACCCTTTTGTAGACGCATGGTTCATCTGCGTTTTTGATAAAATCAAACTCTTTGATTGTCTCATCAAAACGAATGTACCATCTTTCAAGAAGCTTACTATAAACCACATATGGTTCGCAGTAGCTTACACACTAGGTTTTCATTTCTCTTGTAAAGAAAACCATCTGGCTAATTGCCAGATCTCATAGTCGTAGTAAGCAGCAATCGCAAGCAAAATCCGAACTGATTTTAACAGGGCTACAGGTAAAAGGTTTCATCAAAGTCAATCCATTGCCTTTGTTTGAATCCTTTTGCCAAAAGCCTGGCCTTAAAGGTCTCCACCTGGCCATCTGCTCTAATCATTCTTACGTATACCGTATACATAGATTCCATTCCGGATTTCATGGCACTATGCCATTTCTCTGAGTCAACACTACTCATAGCCTCATTATAGGTCATAGGGTCGTCATCATCAATGATCGACAACTCATTGTCATTCTCAATGACAAGGCCATAATACCTCTCAGGTTGGTGAGATACTTTCCCTGTTCTATGAATGGGCTGTTCCATAAAAGGTTGTTCAGTCAGAACAGGTGTTTCCTCTTGATCCGTAGTAGTTTGTGCTTCTTGAACTTCATCAAGTTCAATTTTGCTCCCACTGTTTCCTTCAAGGATAAACTCCTTTTCCAAGAAGGTAGCATGTCTGGAGATAAACACCCGATGATTGGTGTAAAAGTAATACCCTAAAGTCTCTTTAGGATATCCCACAAAACTACATCTTACGGATCAATATTCCAGCTTATCTGGGTTAACTTTCTTGACATAAGCTGGACATCCCCAAATCTTAACGTGTTTAAGACTCGGTTTCCTTTCTTTCCATATCTCATACGAAGTTTGAGGAACAGATTTTGGAAGGCACCTTATTCAGTAAATATGCTGAGGTTTCTAATGCATAACCCCATAGGAATACTGGAAGATTTGCATAGCTCATCATGGACCGAACTATGTCTAACAAAGTTCGATTTCTCCTTTCAGATACTAATCTGGAGGAGTCCACTGGGAGACTATACCATTTACTTTGAGATAATCTAGAAACACTCCATTAAAGTAATCACCACCTCGATCTGATCGAAGAGTTATAATACTATGTTTGGTTGTTTCTCCACTTCATACTTATATTCTTTGAACTTTTCAAAGGCCTCAGACTTGTGTTTCATCAAACACATATCTGAATCCAGATCTATCATCTATGAACGTAATGAAGTATGAAAATCCACCCATGGCTTGCGTAGACATTGGTCCACATACAACTGTGTGTACCATTCCTAGCAAATCTGCAGCCCTCTCTCCATGTCCACTAAATGGAGACTACAGTGCCACTATAAAGTGAGATTTTCATCATCCCTTTTTTTTTATTAGTTTGTTCAATCTGAAGTAAATTATGTCACATATATACAGACCATTATTTAAAGTACCACATCCATAAAGAATATTATCTCTAAGAATAGAACATTCATTATTCTCAATAATAAATGAAAAATCCACCCAAGTCTAACATGGGAATAATATTCCTCACAATCGAGGGAACAAAATAACAATTATTTCAAACAATAGTCTTGCCTGTAGGCCTATGTAAATGAAACGATTATACATCTACAGCAGCAACTCTTGCTCCATTTCCATCAGTAGAATCACCTCCTCTTCCTCAAGAGTCCTACTTCTCCTTGTTCCCTGCAACAAATTGCAGATATGAGAACCACAGGCGGTATCTAATACCCAAGTAGAAATGACATATTCACTTCTATCATGAACATACCTGAATGAGAAGTGGTAGTCTCACTATCCTTCTTCTTCTTCAATTCTGCAAGGTAAACCTTGCAATTCCTCTTCCAGTGCCCCACCTTGTTACAGTGAAAGCAAACAACTTTGCTCTTGGGGTCTTCAGCTTTTGGTGGAACCGGCGTTTTCTCACCTACTTTCTTCTTCTTGGAAGAGTTCCTCTTCCTTTTCTTAGGATTGGAACATTCACCAATTAGAAGAACAGAACTCTTCTTAGGGGGAAAATTCGATTTCGCGGTCTTCAACATGTTGTGGAGTTCAGGCAGGCTGACATCCAACTTATTCATGTGAAAGTTCACAACAAACTGCGAGAACGAACTCGGAAGCGATTGCAAGACCAAGTCTTGGTTCAGCTCCCCATCCATGGCAAAACCAAGTTGTCCAAGACGTTCAATCAAATTGATCATCTTAAGTACATGGTCATTCACAGATGATCCCTCAGACATCCTACAACCGAACAACTCCTTCGATATCTCATATCGAGCTGTCCTCCCCGCCACATCATACAACTCTTGTAGATGCATGAGGATAGTGTGAGCATCCATATGCTCATGTTGCTTCTGTAGCTCAATGTTCATGGAAGCTAGCATGATGCATTGAGCAACATTTGCATCATCTATCCACTTACGATACACAACATGTTCATCATTATGTGCATCACTAGCAGGTTCAGTAGGCTTAGGTGAGTTAATCACGTATTCCAGCTTCTCAATCCTGAGAACAATTCTCAAGTTTCGAAGCCAGTCAGCATAATTAGGACCAGTCAATTTGTGAGCATCTAGTATGCTCCTGAGTGATAGTGCAGAAGACATAACGTACAAAGTAAATCTGTAAATGATAAACACATAACAACACTTAGCAAATATTTGATTTCATTTCAAAATACTATATGAATCGGGTCTTTATTCATAAGTGGCTCCCACTAGTTTTCTTAATTTATTCAACCCCCTACGTGAAAAATTAAGCACTCATAATGCTAGTGAGAATAGGGATCCTACATTCCATTACACGACCCCGGCTGTAGCACGAACCGCCATGTAATGTTCAATAGGCAGACAACTCTTGTCAATTACATCTCATGTTATTCCCTAATCAAACTTTAGCCTCTTGAATAATTGAGTCTCGGCTGTAGCACGACAAACTCAATATTCTAAGTCAAGTCTAACCCAACATTCCGTACAGTTGAATCAGTCCCCAAAGGCCCACGGCTGTAGCACGTACCAACCTTTAGATTCTTATTCAATGTACACATCTCTATGTAATAGACAAGTATTTCTTATTTCGAAATCAAAGCCCTCGGCTGTAGCACGAACCGACAATGATTCAAAAATAAGAACTAATTTCTATCATGTTGGAAGGCTATGACCGACACAAGCCCGTTGTATCATTGGCCAATTACTACTTGATATTATTTAATTTTAGAGGGATTATATTATGTTACAATCATAATCATATTATAAAGAAATTCTTCCTTTTAAATTAAATATTTCAAATCAATAATCAATAATCAGATGATTCCCAAATCGGGTGGAGCATTGTCAAGAGGCGTCACTTAATAACCCTTTCTTACAGATAGAAATCTGTTGTTGACAGAATCATCCTTTCTCTCATATCGAAAATTCATATTCAATTATGTGTTTCATAAACACAAGAATCTCATGATTGTATTCATAATATTGTTATTAAGGTTATGAAACAATTTCACTATACTAGGTTGTCTAACAAACGCCTTATGTTCATTTAAGTCCACCTAAATCTATCATCGCATGATAAACTAAGCATATATCACATATATAAACATGAATAAACATCAAGGTAGGCATGTTATATCATCTAGCACATTAATCTAAGCATTATACATCTCTATATATCACATGAAGCATTTAAAAGCAATTAAAACAGTCAAAAACAACTTTAAAACACTTCATGGAAATATAAACAGTTCAAAACTTTTATATAAACTAAAATTGATCACTCCATTAGATCCGTCTCAGAAAAATGAATCCAACGGTATATTGCACGCCCAAAACGGAGTTACGAAACTCCCAGAAAATCAATTTTAAAATCAACAGACGGGCTGTAACGCATTACAGGAACGCATTACAAGCCCTGTAACGCATTCCGGTGATGCGTTACACCCCATTTAAGCCATTAAAGGGTGTAACGCATTCCGTGAATGCGCCACAGGTGTGTAACGCATTCATGGAATGCGTGACACCCTATTTTTTTTTTATTCTCGCAGCAGCCGCCGCCTGCTTTACTCGGAAAACGTGCGCTGTACTCACCTGTCTTCTCTGTCTTCCGTGCAGCAGACTTTTAACAGAGAACAGAACAGCAGCACATATACAGATGTATACTTACAAACAATCAATTATTATATATATATATATATATGATTTATTTAATTACGAATTTAATTGTAAGAACTTCAAAAATTCATAATAAAAAATCTATACATCCTAAAATTATGAAAAAAATACCCAGACGATCTACAACACTTGTAGAACCCAGATCAACATTCAAAATTATTCTGAGAAACGATTTCTCATCAGACAAAATTAATCCATGATATAACTTGTAAAAATCATAATTAATTCATACAAGCACATAAAATTCTGAAATTTTTACCACGGATCTATATGCATACAACTTATGCTCTGATACCATTGTTGGATTTTAAATGCAGCGGGGGAATGGCAAAACACTTTTACACATATAAAATCCAAATAAAAGCATATAAATCGTGAATAAAAATTCGAGGGATCGAATCTAACCTTTAAAATAATTCGGAGACAACGATCAGAGATCCTTAGCAGTTGCTCCTCAAGTATGAAGCACTCCACTGGTATCCACCAAGAAAACGATGTTAAGGAGGAGGAAGGAGGTGGAGAGAATTGGGTTTTCCAAACTTTTTGGGTTTTCGGGTTTCGAGGTTGGAATAAAATTAGGGTCTATAATAGTGTATTTATAGGCAAAATTTTCAGCTGAAATTTTCCCATAAATATTATTATTATTATCCCATTTATTATTCTCATTAATAATTAAAACACCTTTTAATCATTAATCCTTTTTCTAAACACTTTTAGAAATAATTCTCTCTCTTGATTTAATTTCCAAAAATTAAATCCTTTAATTAATAATATTAAGAACTTTTCTTAATTAATTTATAATCAATTAAATCTCATTTAATCAATTATTAAATTTGCCAATTAATTATTTATTTCATAAATAAATAATTATTATCCATTATTAATTAATTCCTCCACCATTAAATCATTCTCTTTTTATGGTGTGACCCTGTAGGTTCAATATTAAGCCGGTAGTAGAAATAAATAATAATAAAACTATTTTATCATTATTTATATAAATTCTCTAATTTATTAAATATGATTAATTAATTAATCACATTTATTCTACATCGTGAGGGATACTTCTCAGCATATCGCGACTATCCGGATAATATAAATTCACTGCTTAGAATACCAAGAACCTATTCAGTGAATAGTTACCGTACAATAAACTCCTTCTACCCTTCAATGTTCCGATTAAATACAAGGCATGGATCACGTGTCAAGCCTATCTAATTCAATCACTTGCTTACCATTTACTATGCATAGTTCTATGCAAATTAGAAACTCCTTTCTAATTTCATTCACTCTGGCCAGAGATTCCTGAACTAGCATAAGTGGATCAGCCTTGAACATTCGCTTCCTTCACTGGAAGGGGTAGATCCTTTATTGATCATACACTATCTTCGTGTACAAATTCCTATACCCAGAAGAGCCCTAATAATTGTGCCTGGAGACTAAGAACTAAACCAAAGCATAGTTCAGTGTACACAAGATGACTATGATGACCTCAAGTCTAAGGATACTTGTACAACTATCACTATGTGAACAACTGCTGACACGTGAGTGAACTCCATCAGTTGTTCAGCTGTGCGAGTCATGTTCAGTGAACTTATTCTATAATAAGCACCTACATACTAGCTATAGTGTCACCACACAAATGTCTATGAGAACAGACATCCTTCATAATGAAGCAAGCATAGTATGTACCGATCTTTGCGGATTATTAATTACCAGTTAGTGATCCTATGACCAGGAACTATTTAAGTTTAGAGTTATCATCTTTTTAGGTCTCACTATTATGATCTCATCATAATCCATAAAAAGCTTTACTCTAAACTATGGTATATCTTATTTAAACACTTAAATAGATAGAGCCCGTAATAAAAACAAAACAAGTTTTTATTAATATCAATGAAATCAAAACAGATTACATAAAAGTTATTCCTAAATCCTAATACATGATTGGACTTAGGACATATTCCTTTCACAACCGCAATCATCCTAATTTCAGCTGGAGCAACACTCAGAATGCGGTTCAACAGCCTTATCAGCAGTATCCAGCTAAGCAGTACAACCCCCTGGTTTTCAGCAACTGCAGTATGCACCAAAACAACAACTCCAGCTGCAACAAGCTAATGATAAATCTGAATTAGAGGAGTTGAAGCTTATGTGCAAAAGTCAAGCTGTTTCTATAAAGACCTTGGAAAATCAAATTGGGCAAATTGCCAATGCCTTGCTAAATCGTCAGCCCGGTACACTACCTAGTGACACCGAAGTGCCAGGAAAGAGGGAATCTAAGGAGCAGGTAAGGGCAATCACTTTAAGGTCTGGAAAGGTTGCGAATCCCGAACAAACTCAAGAATTGACTAAAAAGCTGGGGCTGAGAAAGAAGTAGAGCAGCAGGATGAAGAAGTGGAACCAAGGAAGACTACTATTGAGCACACTCCTCCTGAGGGTAATACAGGGGAGAAACAGATCTATCCTCCACCGCCTTTTCCTAAGCGGCTGCGGAAGAAAAAACTGGATAAGCAATTTGAGAAGTTTTTGGAGGTGTTCAAGAAACTTCATATCAACATACCTTTCGCTGAGGCTCTTGAGCAGTTGCCTAGTTGTGCAAAGTTTATGAAAGGTATTCTCTCTGGGAAGGTGAAGTTAGATGATTTAGAGACTGTTGCTCTCACGGAGGAATGCAGTGTTGTGCTACAACAGAAGTTACCTCCGAAGCTTAAGAATCCAGGATGCTTCACTATTCTATGTACTATTGGAGAAGTGTCTTTTGACAGATGCTTATGTGACTTGGGAGCTAGTATCAATCTGATGTCTTTATCAATCTTCAAGCAATTGGACTTACCTAATCCCAAACCAACTTATATGACCTTGCAGTTAGCCGACCGTTCTATTACATATCCACGAGGTATTGTGGAGGATGTCTTGGTCAAGGTTGATAAACTCATCTTCCCTACTGATTTCGTAATTCTTAATTTTGAGGAGGATAAGAAGATTCACATAATCTTCGGAAGACCTTTCTTGGCAACTGGCCGAACCTTGATAGATGTGCAGAAGGGTGAGCTCACAATGCGAGTTTTGGATCAGGATGTTACTTTTAATGTGTTCAACGCTATGAAATTTCCTACTGATAATGAGGAGTGCTTAAAAGTGGAGTTGGTTGATTCGGTGGTCACATCGGAACTTGACCAATTGCTAAGGTCCGATGTCTTTGAAAAAGCCTTGTTGGGGAATTCAGATAGTAAAGATGACAAAGGTGAAGAACAATTGCAATATTTAAATTCTTCTCCGTGGAAGAGAAGATTGATATGCCTTTTGAATCTCTTGGAATGGAAGAATTGAACAAAGCTCCTAAACGCCTCACGCCATCTATTGAGGAAGCTCCCACTCTTGAGCTTAAGCCTTTACCTGAGCATTTGGGGTATGCGTTTTTAGGCGATGCATCTACTCTGCCTGTTATTATTGTATCTGACCTTTCAGGTAGTGATGAGGAAAAGCTTTTGAGGATTCTGAGAGAGTTCAAATCGGCAATTGGCTGGACTATAGCAGATATCAAGAGAATCAGCCCTTCTTATTGCATGCATAAAATTCTGCTAGAGGAAGGTAGCAAGCCTATGGTCGAGCAGCAAAGAAGACTTAATCCGATCATGAAGAAGGTAGTGAAGAAGGAAATTCTTAAGTGGCTAGATGCAGAGATCATCTACCCTATTTCTGATAGTTTATGGGTAAGCCCGGTTCAATGTGTGCCAAAGAAAGGTGGAATTCCTGTGGTAGCAAATGAGAAGAATGAGCTTATTCCTACTAAAAAGTCACGGGGTGGAGAGTTTGCATGGACTATAGGAAGCTGAACAAAGCCACTAGGAAGGATCACTTCCCTTTTCCTTTTATTGATCAAATGCTCGACAGGTTGGCTGGTCATGAGTATTATTGTCTTCTGGATGGTTATTCGGGTTATAATCAAATCTGTATCGCTACAGAAGATCAGGAGAAAACTACCTTCACTTATCCATTTGGTACTTTCGCCTTCAGACGAATTTCTTTTGGTCTGTGTGGTGCGCCGGCCACATTTCAGAGATGTATGATGGCCATCTTTTCTGACATGATTGGCCAGAATATGGAAGTGTTTATGGATGACTTCTCATTCTTTGGCAATTCATTTGATGAGTGCTTGCAAAATCTTGGACACGTTCTCAAGAGGTGTGTTGAGACCAATCTGGTTCTCAATTAGGAGAAATGGCACTTTATGGTACGACAGGGCATTATTCTTGGGCACAAGGTTTCTAGTAAGGGTCTTGAGGTGGATAAGGCCAAGGTGGGGGTCATTGAGAATCTTCGTCCACCTCTTTCTGTTAAGGGAATTCGCAGTTTTCTTGGTCATGCGGGGTTCTACAGGCGTTTCATCAAAGACTTCTCTAAGATTTCGAAGCCATTGTGCAGTTTGCTAGAGAAAGACGTCCCTTTTAGGTTTGATGACGAGTGCCTCGCAGCTTTCGAGACATTGAAGAAGAGTTTAATCACGGCACCGGTCATAACTGCACCTGATTGGAATGAACCTTTTGAGATGATGTGCGATGCAAGTGACTATGCAGTAAAGCAGTTCTTGGGTAGAGGAAGAACAACATATTTCATGTGGTCTACTATGCTAGTAAGACCCTAAATGGTGCCCAACTGAATTATACTACTACAGAGAAAGAGCTTTTGGCTATTGTCTATGGTTTTGAGAAATTTCGATCTTATTTACTTGGGACTAAGGTGACAGTTTTCACTGATCACGCGGTAATTCGATATCTCTTCTCAAAGAAGGACTCGAAGCCTAGATTGATTAGATGGGTTCTTTTACTTCAAGAATTTGAACTAGAGATCAAGTACAGAAAAGGAACTGAAAATCAAGTCGCTGATCATCTCTCACGTTTAGAAAATCCTAATGCTACTTCATTGGATAAGACATTGATAAATGAGTCTTTTCCCGACGAGCAGTTGTTTGGAGTGTAAGAAGAAGAACCGTGGTATGCAGACATTATGAACTACCTTGTGAGTAATATCATGCCTCCCGACTTATCTTACGCTCAAAGGAAGAAGTTTCAACATGAAGTAAAGTGGTATATGTGGGATGAGCCGTTTCTTTTTCGACAAGGAGCTGACCAAATCATCAGGAGATGATTCCTTATAGCGAAATGGGGGGGGGGATCTTGCGAGATTGGCACTCAACGGCTTATGGAGGACATTATGGAGGATAAAAGACAGTAGCTCGTGTTCTCCAAGCAGGTTTATTTTGGCCGACATTGTTTAAAGATGTTCATCAGTTCATTTTGAAATGTGATTGATGTCAACGTGTGGGTAATATGTCTAAAAGGGATGAGATGCCTCTTAATGTATTTCTCGAGGTTAAAGTCTTCGATGTTTGGGGAATTGACTTCATAGGGCCATTTATGTCATCTTGTAACAATCAGTATATCTTGTTGGCGGTTGATTACGTGTCGAAATGGGTTGAAGTTAAGGCGTTGCTAACGAACGATGCGAAAGTGGTGCTTAATTTTCTTCACAAGCAGATATTCACAAGGTTTGGAACTCCAAGAGTCATAATCAGTGATGAGGGGTCACATTTTTGTAATCGCAAGTTCACCGCTATGATGAAAAGGTATCATGTGAATCATCGCATTTCTACGGCTTATCATCCTCAGACGAATGGTCAAGCTGAGGTATCTAACAGAGAGATAAAGCGTATTTTGGAGAAAGTCGTATGTCCATCAAGGAAAGATTGGTCTTTAAAGCTTGATGAAGCTATTTAGGCTTATAGAATAGCTTACAAAACTCCTTTGGGAATGTCGCCGTTCCAGTTGGTTTATGGTAAAGGGTGTCATTTACCTGTGGATCTCGAACATAAAGCATACTGGGCTTTGAAGAAGTTGAATCTGGATTTGGATGCGGCTGGAAAGAAGAGGATGCTTCAATTGAATGAACTCGACGAGTTTTGACTTCAAGCTTATGAGAACAACAAAATGTGCAAGGAGAAAGTCAAGAGGTGGCATGATAGGGGTCTAGTGCTCAAATCATTTGTGTCGGGGCAACAAGTTCTTTTGTTCAACTCTCGTCTCCGTCTTTTTCTTGGAAAGTTGAAGTCAAGATGGTCAGGGTCGTTTATTGTCAAAACTGTGTTTCCACATGGAGCGGTGGAAATTTTTGTGAATGATCCGGTCCAGGCATTCAAGGTAAATGGTCAGAGGTTGAAGCATTACTATGGTGACACGGCAAACCGTAAGGTGGTTAGTGCCGTTCTATTGTCCATTTGATCTCGAGATTCTACGTCGAGCTAGCGACGTAAAAGAAGCGCTTCTTGGGAGGCAACCCAAGTTTGTTTTACATTAGTAGGTAAAGGAGACAAGAAGAAAGGAGAAAAACACAAAAAAATCAGAAAAAGAAAAAAAAGAAGAAAAATCAGGGCCAAATCCAGTGACCAAGCGCGCCCGCGCTGATTTAGCGCGCGGTCGCGCTATTTTTCCAGAAGGTGAGCGCGCCCGCGCCGATTTTCCAGAGAGTGAGGGCGCCTGCACCGTCCTAGCGCGCAGCCGTGCCGGGTCCCTGTTCGAAAAAAAATAAAACAGCAGTTTTAAGAGAAAATCGGGATTTTTAATCAAAAATCAATTCCAAGCCGATTTTTAATCAAAAATCAATTCCAGGCCGATTTTTACTCTTCCACATCCCATAATTCCCTCTCCAAATCAAACCCATTATTCCCACGATTCCCATAATCAATTCCCACTTCTATTCCTTATCAAATTTTAACCTCCCCACCTATAAATACATACTCTTACATAAAACTTCTCCACCACATCACAAATTCTCAAACATAAATTGCTCTCAAACACTTAAACTTTTATTTTCTCTCATTCAATCTCAATGGCACCCAAGAGACAAAGAACCCAAGTTGGCAGCAGCACCACCAATTCTTCATCTGCGGGTGGTGCGAGGCCCAGGCTTTATACTTCTGAGGCTGAGGAGGAGTACACGAGGCTTCTCTCAAAGCCTATTGCTAAGGAGCGAGGTTATCTGTCATCAGGAAAGGATGGTAAGCTATTAGAGATGATTCTCGAGATAAGCTGGGTTTTTTTTTGTGAGGCGCTCGTTGTTGTGCCCATGAGTGTTGTGCGGTAGTTCTATGCTAACGCCAAGGCGGAGAAGAATGGCTTCACGGTGGTGAGGGGGTGGACTGTTGAGTACAGTGCCGATGCTATCAGGACGGTGATTGAGCAGCCCGCGAGAAAGGTGAGTCAGGACACTTGGAACGATAAGACTCTGGAGGACTTTGATTTGGATCTCATCATTGCTACTCTCTACGTGCCTGAGACTCATTGGAAGTTCAAGAGGGGCACTACTGATTACTCCACGTTCCGTACTTCGTGCATGAACAGGTTTGCACGGGCCTGGAACTCGTTTATTTGTGCTAACATCATGCCATCTTCGCATGTGCATGAGATTACTGTGGAGTGTGCTTGTCTGCTGTGGGGGATTCTGCAGGGTGATTTTATTGATTTGGGTATGGTGATATATCAGGGGATTCTGAGATTTTTGAGATGAGGTACTACAGGTGTTATTCCGTATGCGTCTGTAGTGACGAAGTTGTGCGTGACAGTTGGTGTTCATTGGCCCGCACATGAGCAGCTTCAGCTTCCCAGCGCTCCTATCGAAAGTTCTATATTGTTGAGCATGCAGGAGTGGTATGGAGGGAAGCCCGATCCTAAGGGGATTGGGTATTCATATGATCATCTGCCAGGTGGTAAGCCTATGGAGGCAGTACGGCGGGAGGTTCTCAGCATGCCCGTCGAGCAGCTTGGAGAGCTCAGTTAGGAGAGGGTGGACCGTCAGGATCGCAGCAGCAGCAGCAGGAGGCAGCAGAGGTTGGAACTGGTTTGAGTTCGACGTAGTATAGGCATCTTGCGAGGAGGATGGATGCGATGCATGACATCCATAGTCGGTTTGCACACGATCTAACTCAGGCACTTGGCACAGCTTTTAGAGCCACCGTAGTTGACATCCAGTGGCCAGTTTTTGGTGAGGATTCCGTGTATCCACCTCCAGACATGCCTGACACTCCACCTGTTGAGGGTGAGGTGTCGGATTCGCAATAGGTATGCCTGATTCCTTACTATTACCTTCACTGAGGACAGTGAATATTTTAAGTTTGGGGGTAGTAGTTGAAGGAATATGTTTTTGTGTGAGTCGCATGTAGTTGCATATTTCATGATAGTTTAGTTCATATAGTTTGCATATTTTTCCATGTAGTTTTTTTTAATATTTTACTTTAATTTTGATAGTTTTATGTTATTTTGTTCATATAGTTTTCATGCATTTGCATTATAACATGATCCCTTCGATAATTTTTCCGATTGATTTGTGATGTTGATGCTAGTGTAGTGATGTCATGTTTAGAGATGTTAAGTCATATTAATTTGATTTTGCATGCTAGAGACACTTTTATTTCACTAAGTCTTATAGGTTGCTAGAGTGCTAGATCTTAGTCATGGTTTGTTTATTTGTCGAGATGTAATCACTTGTTTATATTTAAAATTTAGGATATTCTCTTAATAATAAAAGACATGGATATTAAAAAAATTTGTAGAAAATTGGATTTCATTGCTAGTTGTATTTCTAGGTTTCAAATGGCTAGTAGTCAGCTCATATTTTATAAGTAGTCTAGGTTTGAGCGAGATGGAGCGAAACGCACTCGTTCAAAAAATTCGTTGAAAAAAAAGAAAAAAAAAAGAATAAGTGTTGTGTATAATTGATCACGAGTGGGCTCTTTAGTATTCGAGTTATTAAGTTCTTAGGGGACTTTGTGCCTAGGGACCTAAGGCTTTTATAGTCTGGGATTCGCTAACTTAACGCTCGCTACATGGGTACTATTGTATAAGTCTTTTGTGGACCTCACTCATTGCACGATCAAATAAGCATACTTGTGTTGTTTTATTGTGAATAGAAGCGTGAATCCATTATTAAACTCCGATATAAGAATTGAAGTGTTATAAGTTATTTTGAGTCTAGCTTTTATTTTTTATAAACTTGCGATTGTTTTGATTAGTAGTGAGTCATGATTGTTGATCTAGTTGCGATTGTACATCTATAAGCATTTGCACACACGCACGTCTCTAGTTTGTAAGTTGATTTGTGAGGTTTGACTGATCTTTATGCGAATAATTGTATTTGCTGAGGTATTGCTTGTCGATTGGTTTAGTTATTCTATGGGGATCGATACATTCATATAGTTGCATCCATGCATTTTTGTTTTTTGTTCTTTGAGTCTGTTTATACTTGAGGACAAGCATCGATTCAAGTTTGGGGGTATGTTGAGTGGCATTTATGACACTTTATAATGCTCTAATAAGTTTTGAATTGATGCATTTGTACTCAAGTTGTTAAGTGTTTTAACGTATTTTCGAGTGTTTTTGCAATTCAGGCATTATCTAGGTAATCAGTTGAATTAGCATTGTTTTGGTGCTAATTTGGTGTCAAGGTGGTGTTGGAATAAAAACTCGCGAAGAACGGCTCGAATCTGCAAGAAAAAAAAAGTCAGTTTAGGCAGAAGCTCAGCGCGCCCGTGTTGATCAAGCGCGCGGCCGCGCCTGAAGTACAGAATGCCAGCGCGCCCGCGCTGATCAAGCGCGCGTCCGCGCCGTGTCGGTTTCAGAATTCCTATCTTGAATAGAAGACTGATTTTCTGGAGTTCTATGCTGATCAGGGCTACTACATAAATAAATCTAGGTCGTTTTTAATAAGATAAGAAGCCAGAGACATATCAAGGAGAGCCGTGAGAAGACTGTATAAGCACGATACAACGAAGACGAAGAAGATCTTATTTTTACTTTTAAATTTTTGTTAAATTATATTTTGATGATAGTTTTCTTACTTGTGAACCTTACTCTTATTTTGTACTTGGTTTTATTTATTCGTTATAAAAACTACGTTTGTTATACCATGTTTTCATCGGAACCCACGTTGATGATGAGTCTGATTATGGGCTAATCGTTATCGTGGGGTTCTAACGGATTTATTTATGGATTTCTTTAGTTAAATTATTTCGATGTCTTAGTATGTGGTGATTGTATGATAACCTAGTATTGGTTGTGTGTATTTATCTTATGAGCATCGCGAACTTATAAGATAGTGTGTTAATTCTTAATGAAGCGACAGTGAATTTAAGGATTTAGAACTTGTTATGCTAGCATAGGTTCATGTATTTTTTATGCATGATTTGTAGGTAATTTTAACCATCTTACTTGCCCTGTGTAATCAAGATAAATAACTTGTGCTTAAACCGTTATGTTGTCAAATTCTATAAACATATAGGGTCTCAATATAATTGGTGTCTATTCAGCTTCTATCTCTTTTGTGGATGTCTGGTAGTATGGTACTCGTGCAACGAAAGTTGACGTTTATCAGTTTCGTGTTGTCTAATTAGTGTCATCACCATTGCATGCTAAGGTTGAGAACAATAAGGCTATTGAATGAAGTATTTAATGAAGTTAGAATCCCATATTTGTCATATATATTAATTTAATCAATTTAATTCTCTTAGTTATAATTGTTAGTTTAATTCTTAGTTATAAACAATCTCAATTTGTTATAGTCTTAGCATTGAATAATAACTATACATTGTTGCTTAAGTGCGTAAATTAATTAGTTAACCAATACAGTCTCTGTGGGAACAAACTAGAAAAGATTATATACTATTTGCGAACTCGTAGACTTGCGTGTATTATTAGCGCGTGTTTAGCGACTAACAATGGGTGTATAATTTCATCAGATACGGGGGAGTAGGAAGCACAGGTGCAAGTTTTATGGAGTCTTTCATGCAACATAAAGAGAATATAGGTCTGCCTCTAGTTATATTCTTGTTTGCTCTTTCTTCCCACCACATTCGTGCATTACTGCTGGAACAAATAACATCAGGAGAACCCAATATTGCATAAACTTCTGGAACAGAGGCCTGGAAGTACAATGAACTGGTTTGACTACCTGCAATTTCCAGCGATCACTGCCTTACCAACACTGGCACACTATAGTTTGCCCTAAAGTATAATGAAATTATGCTTTTAATACCTTCATCAAAGTCAACATTTTTTTCATAGCATTGATCATCATCTCCATCAAACTCATCCCCAACTGTATCAAAGTAATCAGAATCATCAGATTCCGAACTGAATAAGAGCGGCACAACCACAGTGGGACCAACTGCAAAAGGAAAAAAAACCTCCGTGAATAAATTTTATTCAACAATAATGTAAAACAGAATTCAAGGTCCCAATACGTATTACCATCATCAAAATCATTGTTGGGTATCCTAGTATCCACAGGGACACCCGTAAATAATTGCGTAATGAAGTCAGGAGAGAAAGATCTATGCTTCCTTTTTGAGAGAAATTGTACATCAGTAACCATAACATTGGACTACATACTGGGCACACCTATTCACAAACATAAAAGCAGTCATAAAAACTAATAATCTTATTAAGGCCTAAAATTTAATGAAATTATGCTTTTAATACCTTCAAGAAAGTCAAAAATTTCCTCATACCAACGATCATCATCATCGTCTCCATCAAACTCGTCCCCAGAATTACCAGAGTAATCAGGATCATCGGAATGTGAACTGAACAGTGGTGGCAAAAGCACAGTGGGACCAACTGCAAAAGGAAAAAAAACTCTATGAATAAATTTTATTTCATGACAACGTAAAACATAATTCAAGGTTCTAACACATATTACCATCACTAAAATCATTGTTGGGAAGCCCGGTATCCATAACAACATCCCCAAATAGCTTCCTACTAACACCAGGAGAGAAATATCTTTGATTCCTTTTTGAGAGAAATTATACATCAGTAGCCACAACACTGGACTGCAAAGTGGGCACGTCTATTAACAAACATACAAGCAGTCATAAAAACTAATATAATCTTATGGCCAAGCCAACTTTAAGCACAATGCATAAACACAACAGAGTATGTACACCAACCTGCATATTTTACATAACCAGCACCACTGTCAGATGTCCCAGCACTAACCGTAAAATCTGATGGAGGAGTTTAATGCAACTCTGAATCATAAGAATCTAAGCTGAACATCGGTGGCAAAACCACATCGGCACAAACTGCAACAGAGAAATAAAAACATTACCACGAATTATAAAAGGAGAAGACGCATGCGGCACCATTCAAGGTCCGATCAAAAGGGAAAATTTTTCTCCAACAGTAGCAGGAACAATAATGGGAAGAATTGGAGGATGGAAAATAAATATCCCAGTAGTAGGTAAGCCCAGTTTATTGAATTAATTAAATTGCTAAAAAATGGGAGGGTTAAGATTCCTAAACAAAATTCTCTAATTTATTATTTATTATTATTGATTTAAAATAAACCCACGAACAGATGGTGGGTAGAGGCTCAGTAATATCTAACGGATATAAAGCGAGGATATGCGATGACTTTCATGGTAAATATATAAACCTTGAAGGTCGAAAGTATAAAGAGCAATTTTACTACACAAATGAGGGAGTAGGAACTATAATATAAAGAGATTTCAATGAGTAAAGAAGCTCTTTTTTAATTGTACAGCTTTTTTTCACCAAATATTTCGTATTTCAGATACAACCGGTTACTGGCTCAATTTCCAAATAGTTCATTTTTATCACTCATACTCACCCTGAACAAATTTTAATTAAAATTTACATAAATTTTCTAATCGGAATATCTTTAAAATTTACATCATCAAAAATTTTATATTATCCTCTTCTACAAATACTTTCAGACTTAAATAGGATAAATTAAATTTTCATATGCAATTAAAATATGATCAATTTAACGGGAAAAATGAAAATTGAACAACTATTATAAAGGGGACGGGTATGTCTCTTGTATTAATTCATTTGTTTTGTGCGGAGGAAAGAAACGCTCACCCGAAAACAAAGGGAAAAAACACAAAACACAAATAATCAGCAGTGAAATATAGTTAGTCCAAATAGAATATTCATGAGTTGGGTTAGTCGGGTTAAAAGTGGTTCTACAACCCGATCAAATTCAATCGACTTAACATTTTATAACCATGTTATCACTACAAATAAAATCGAACACGTAATAAAATACGGGGAATTTTTGTTTATCGTGAAAATTCCGAAAATTTAGAAGTTTTCAAATATCCATTTCAATGGCATGGAAAAGAAGAAATTCGATACATATTAGATGATGAACGAGAGCTAGCTGAAGAATAGGTTTTTCTAAAGTCTCCTGAATTTCAACCTTATCCAAAGTACCAATATCTTACCGTTAAAAATTTGATAAATACATGTAATATCATGTTATTGACATATATATGCATGAATTTATATTTTAAAAGATGCCAAAATTGTGTCATGAGATAATGCCCGGAAATACCTCAAGATTTAGATCGTACCTCAAGATTTAGATCGCATAGTCAAAAGTTGATTTAAAACTTAATTTAAGAAAAAGTTACATTTAATTTACGAGTCTTGATTATATGTTCTATTTTTAAGTCTTTTAATTACAAAGTCTCATTAGTCATATGTTTAATTTTTATTTGTTTTATCATTAGGTTGATAAAGATGAGGTGGACTTGACCAGAGCTATGCCTGAAATTTCAAGTGCCCTGTTCAAAATTTAAAATAGTGCCCTACTAAATTTTTTTGAAAAATATGCATGAAATAATAAAAAAAAAATTATAAACAAAATATAATAATTTAAATACAAAAAGTAATTTTATTATATAATCAAAATTAACCAAAAAAATTAGTTATACATGTAAATTTTAATATATTATGCTATTTTTAGAAATTAAATATTTATTTTAAATAGATAAGTTATACATGTGACTTATGATATATTATTTTATAAAAAAGTAAGATATAATATTGATAAACAAAAAAATAGTCAAATAAAGACTAATTTATACAAAAACTTGTAATTTAGGTCTCTGCAACCCATTGTTTAATTTATTTTATATTAAATTGACTTGTTTTATATAATACATATATATTAAAAATGGATATATTTAAGATGAATAATATACATAATATTTGAATCATTATTTGAATAATGTGTATATTGTCACCAATAAAAAATAAGTATATATAATTATACTAGTTAACTATAAACTTTTCATCAAAAATAGTAGCTGAACTCATTAAACTAGAGTATTAATGGTGATTTACCATGCAATTTGTGTTTTTAAATAATTTTTATATTAGTATTTTTAGAATTAATATGATTTATTCAAAATAATAATTAAAAATTATTTAAAAAATAATATTTTTCAATTATTTTTCATTTACAAATTTTTAATATTAAAAAATTATATTTTTTTACTAAACATTTTTTTCCTATTTTTGTATACATATATATACACTATATAGAAAAATGTGCCCCGACATATTTGAGTGCCCTATGTTGTGGCACCCCTCGCACACCCTCAGGCATGGCTCGACTCTTGACTTACGAAGATCAGCTATAATTTTCATGACGGGCACATTTGCTTGTGGAACTGGAAGTTTCAATTGGAATTTAGGGTTTTAATTCCTAACAATCATATGTTAAATAAACTTTATCT
The DNA here is from genome assembly GCF_009905375.1 of Apium graveolens. NCBI lineage: Eukaryota > Viridiplantae > Streptophyta > Magnoliopsida > Apiales > Apiaceae > Apium > Apium graveolens. The sequence goes on from NC_133650.1 coordinate 68,778,278, forward strand.
AACACACTGCTCCACAACCCTTAGATCTTTATTTTAAGGACACAGATTAAATGATTTTTTTTTACAATCTACTATAAATATCTACAGCGCGGATATTTATAGCGGAAAGGAAAAAATCATTTTCAAGGATATTTATAGCGGAAGGTAAAAGAAAAAAATTTGTTGAAATATAGATCCAACACCCTGGGTTTATATTAATTGACACTACTTGCAAACTACAATTGAATAAAAAAAATCAATTCTTAACAATTTTGTATGAAAAATATAATGTTATATAAAAATTAAGGTTGGAGATTACAAGATTTTTTTTTGTCGGAAATTTACAAGACCTTTTTTTGTTGCTACCTAACTAGGCTTATGTAATGAAATTACAACTGTATTTCATAAAATCCATTTCTTTCTCTGAGCCAGGTTTGGGGGTAGATGACTTGAGTATATTTCAAGCGAAGCATAAACTAGGTGTTCTTCAATTTCGTGATCAAAATATACTAATTCTTTGAGTTTGATCATAAGTGTAGGAAATTCTGTGAAGATTCTGTCATTTCATTATGGTTACCCACAGAATGACAACAATGCATTAAACTGGATTTCATTTGCAATTTAATCTGATCAATTCCTGATTATTATGAAATATAGTAAAATTCTAAATATGTGTTACTATTTTAACTTGATTCCCATCTAAACATGTATAATTCATTTTTATAACATCTTGAAATTTGATTTGCAAATTATGCACCAGGGACTAATCTGCTTATATAAATTTCTCTACTGTGGTTCCCCAAACCTGGACCTCATTCTTAATATTCCTTCCGCGTCAACTATCAAAACCCCAAGCCATAAGTTCCCCTATGACGTAAGCTTCCAAGCATAGTAATGATGAGTAAGTCTAAGCCAGCAGGGTTATGACTACATTTTTGAAATGGAAAGTAGGTTGAAGAGTAATAACCACAACAAGCTATAAACTATAAGATGAATAAACAATTGTACTCCTTCAAATTAAATATATTGCTCTTTTTTTTATGTCAAACTAACAACCTGCAGTATAGCAAGGGAAAAGAAGCAATTATGCATGTATCCTTTAGGAAGTCCCCAACATTATACAGGGGTGCGCACATCTACTTAATTACTTTTTTTTGCCCCGACTATATGTCCCACATTTACGAGTGGAGGACCCATTTATGAACAGTGCTACGATAACATAAGAAACTGTAATCTACCAATGAATATTGTACAAACTATAAGATCCATTATCGGCCAAAAAAATTGGAAAACTCATTCCAGAAGGTACATAATGTAATTGTGTATACTTCTAACAAATAAAACTCAACATAATAAAAACAACCTTCTCAAATCTGGTAATGGTTCACGCTAGCTAAGATCCAACAGCGTCCCAGGAAAGTTATTTCTTTGTTCAACTTGCACCAAGACCGAATACCTGTTGTGTGCAAAGCTTAACTTAAGATATCTGATATCTGATATTTAAAAAATATACAAACATCTAGTGAAAAGTCTGTACTTACTCCGGCCAGCACTTCCTTCGATAGTTGTTTCTTTTCTCCGGGTTTATCAGCAAGTGGACGTGTTTGAGGGTATTGTCGCATCACCTGGTTATATGGTATCTGAGATGCTTCTTCCTGCTCTGGGTTTACCTTTTGCTTCTGCAGATGGCAAAAAGCAGAGAGGATTCAGGGGTTTTTTTCCTGTTTGATGTAGTAGCATATATAGTGTACCAGGAAGATAAAACCGAGCACCCAAATTTTTGATATGATTTTACTTGGGAAATGTAAAAAAATTATATGGTATATGCAAAAAATGTTTACTTTTTGATCACCCAACGACCAAAACACGTTTTACCACTTTGTAACAGGATACTTGGTGCAGGGGAGGGCAAGGAACAAGGGACCTTTAGAACTGACATAAGCAGGTATCAAGGGACCAAGCAAAATAACAAATAACATGCACGAGTGATTACCTTAGATTGATCAATTGCATAAAGTAGATTAAAAAGAATATCCAAGAAACCATTCTCCCCCACTAGTCAAGGCACATCACAGCACACGGGACTTTCACTGCCATTCAAGGACAATGTAGTGTACATGGCCGGTAAGATATTGCCATGTATTATGTCTATATCAAACTTTAATTTTCATTACGAAAGGTAAATGGACTCAGATTCAGTTTTTATGTCCACGGACATATTTTTCAATGGCTGTTGGGACATTGTCCATCTTCTTCTAGTACTGCCCTTATAATGTCCCTTAGATTTGAACAAAATAATGATAAAATACCAGTATACGACTTCTTGCTCCATCGTTTTTTAAGTAACAACAACGACAAACATTATAGAAATTATTATTTAAATGCTTCACAGACCTTCTGCAATCGTTGCGCTATATGCTTTTGAGCATGAGACTGATCCACTTTAGAGAGGTAAAAATCCCTCTCTCGCTTAGCAGCCGACATGTTCAATGCTAGTTTTTGTTCTCGAGTAGCACTCTTGTATGCTACATATAAAAAAGTGGGTTATAAGCTTTTAATTAATAGATACGTTAAAATCATAATGGACAGGAAAAAAGTTAGCTAGTATGTACCAATCTCTTCGGTGAGATCATCCCATTTAAATTTACTCAAGTATTTGATGTTCCAAGTATCATAATAAAAAGGTGACCTCTTTCTCCCACCTAGAACGAAAAGAAAAAATGCAAATCAGATGACAATGAAATATTTTCCCTTGAAAAAAATAAAAAGATATGTTCAGCATCAACATGATACACATCAAAAGATTAGAAATCAAAGAAAATGCCAGTAATATATCATGTTGGTATAAGATATGAATCCGATCCCGTATCTGTATCGGCTCATGTTAGAGAGGCCCGGTAACAGGGAATATTATATCAAAAAAACTCACTACTATAAGGTGACTTGCTCCTAATGATTAGGAGTATTGGCCTACAAATAATTCTACGTGGAAAAGGGCGGATCTTAATAAAACTACGTAGATTCTCTACTTATAGAGATACTTAGGCACCTTGAGATGGATCCGAACCCCAGTATTTTAGAGTCTCTCTTAGAATAATTTCTCAAGCTCGGTCTATAAATATAAAAACCCACAATATCCTAATCTCCTCCATAAACGACGGTCATGGATTTCTACTGAAGCTCTACACGAATACTCGTCAATATGATGTCTCGTCCACAACGACAATTGACGTCGATATTAGCCGCCATCTGTTGGATCCAGGTAGAGAAAAATTATCACAAATATATTCTGAGGTCACGTAAAAAGAACAAACTGCGGACTGCATAAACAATATTCACGACAAAGATAGGTTCAATATTAAATTGTATGAATATTTTTACAGTGTTGTAATGAATACCACATGCATTATTGACTCCGGAAAAATATTAATTTTAATTCAGTTTTGTTTTTTGATCTTTAAAACAAACTTCAGTATATGCATGACGTTAATATGGTAAAAAAAATGTAAACCATGATACCCATACTGCATGTCTTATTGACTCCGGAAAAATATATCATATCTAGGTCATTCATCAGTATAAAGTGCATACTATGTTTCAGAGATTATTTAAAGAATCAATATAACATGCATGGTTGTCACGGAGCTAAATCGAGGCGAGTCGATGGACCTCCGGCTAGTCGCCTAGTTGTGGACTAGTAGACCAAAAAAAAAGTAAAATTAAATATAGTATATAATATTGAAATCTACCAAAATATTGTATTACAGGTGCTTCTATCTCATATCTAAGGATGAGGACTTGAAGAGAATGAATAGAAAAGAGAGCATAGATAAAAATATCCTATGAAATAATTTGTAATTATGTAACCAACACGTAATTAAAAAATGCAACTTCCAAATTTATTTATGAACTTAATTCATAAAATTTTAATGCAAAAAAAAACAGTTTTAATGCATTCATAGCAGGCTGTCAAGTAAAAACATAGCAGGAAGAACTGAGAAGTAAGAAAAAACAGAGCAGTTCTGTAAAATGCAACTGCGGAAAACAGAGCAGTTCTGCAGAGAGGTAAACTGCTGAAAACACCGAAAATAGAGCACTAAAACTGCTGAAAACAGACTACAACAGCAGAATGAAACTGGACTAAGAACAGATATAATATAACTAAATTAGACAATCTAACTGCAGAACTAGAGCAGTTTTACTGCAGAACAGAGCAGAATAAAAGTTAAAACTGCTACTGTACTGAACTGCAGAATCAAACCGCGCAATATGGGCAGTCAGAATTTTCTCCAAGACATAATTAAAAAGTTCCGAACTACATAAAAATCAAACACGTCTAGATTCTAAAGATCGTCATTGAGATCCAATATATTATCTCTCGTGTGGGCTTCCTCATTTCTCTCGCTATTATTATTTGGTCTATGACCAAAATCATCATCAACACCCTCAACATCATTCAATATGATAGGTGTATGCTCTTCTATCATCTCAATATCATTATCCACTTGAGAAGATGAAGCACTAGCTCGCCACATCTTACGTCAAAGAACGGCAAAATTATTATTTGCTCAAAACATGAACAAGAAGAAACATGATGCTGCATATGAATATGACAACATAAACATTTGGTGTCATCAAAGACCAGAGAAAATCAAGGCGTAATACATGAAAGAATAATGAGCCCCCATGAACAAGTGTGTGAAAAAAAGAGAGGTAGAATTAACTCTTAAGCTCATTCCAAAATTCCCAAAAACCCTAAACTCTTTCACAAAATAACCATGAAAATCTTTATACAAATACCATAATTATGACCTCTCATTTTTGACGAAAATAGGCATCAACATATACTACAACCTTGTAGCAACAACCCACGGGGCAATAATAACGGAGGAATATCCAGCGCATAATCAATTATTGCAGTCCATGATGCCACAAGGTTCTAAATTCATATGACAACCTTATACCAAATGAAATCTATCAAAATCTGCAAGATATATAATTATATAAAAAACAAAATGTTGTCTTTACCCATTTGTTCACCGTTCAACGTCTCAGCCACATCCTTGGCAACCCGTTTGTTTGTAAATTCGACCCACCTGCAATCACCCACTTTTCAATTAACTGACATGCTAGTACATGAAATATACAGATACATAACACCAACTAGTCCTTGTAACCTAAATCACGCAAAACCAAAAATACAATAAAATCCCTAACTACTACCTACCCTTCTGAGAACTTCTGTCCTCGAAACCCACCAGCCTTCTTACGCTGCAACTGAGCATCAGCCTCTGTCAAACAAATTAGTGAAGAATACTACAATCAAAAACCGAAAAACTAACAAATTTTCCCCGAAAAGCCAAAAACTATTCGAAACACGAAGAAATTACTTTCGGGGGTGAGATAAATTCTCTGTATCTCTCCATACTGAGAAAGAAGCTGCCTGAGTTTAATGTGATCCATTTTAGGAGGAATGTGACTCAAATAACACACTCCACGCTTATCGGCTTTTTTGACTTCTTGCAAAAATCGTTTCTTTCGCTTGATTTTGCGTTTTTCTGAGCTCAATTTAACCTTATCTTTTGTCTCTTCTTGTTGTTGCTCTTCTACAGACATTCTTGACTAAACAAAGAGCTGTACAAACAGTAATAGATAAATAAAATAATATTGTAGAAATTGGGGGAACAATTAAAGAAGGATTTGCTTAAATACCTTGAAAACAGATTTGGGCGACGAAGTGATAGCAAAAGAAGAAATTGAAAATTGAAAAACCCTAAATATTTGATTCGGATATGCCCTGAGCCCCTGACCCGACACTCCGGCGTATTTGGTCGTCTATTCTTTTTTATGTATTTGTATGTATTGCCCTACTTTTTCACTAATAATTTAAAAATATTATCAAAAAATTTAGAAAAACTTAAAAGATAAATTTTAAAGAGTATTGGATATATTTCATAATAATAATATAAGTTTCAAAAATATTTATTTATATTTTATAAAGTCTATCTATACTATTAATTTATATTATTATTTTTAAAAAATAATGAAAGTTTTGATCATCGTCGATCCGGTCACACTCGAGTTAAAATATAATAATGTATAATTTTCATTCGGTCTAAAACAAAATAATATTCTCTGGATTAAAATAAATTAAATATAATTAACGGTATTTGGTTGATGTAACATACGTGAGACCAAAATAAAATATTGTATAGTATTTATCTGCCCTAAAACTAAATTAAATAAAACATAAATATAATTCTTATAAAATTGATCAAGGTAAAAATGAAATTAAATTGAAGGTTATATAATTTATTGGTATACATAAATAGAGGCTTAAAAATGAGTTAGATTGGATCCGCCCTTATAGCCGAAAACATTAAAATTTTGATAATTGATTTGTCTCTACAATGTTTGAGTTCATATATTTACGAGTTTTTTTCAATTTCTATAATTTATATATAATTTTTATTGAATGAAACTAGAAATAATTCTTTGGTCAGCATAAAAACATAGTACTAAAACAAATCAATATATAATATTTATCCAGGATAAAAAAAATAGTACAATTAATTTTTGATAAAACAAAATTAAAATCAGTAAATAATTGAACTGCTAAAATAATATAATATGTACTTTTTGTCCGGGCTAATATATAATTTTTATCATTGATTTGGATTTAAATAAATTAAAGTAAAATAAATATAAATATAATTAATTAAATTTAATGAGTATAATAGTCATAAGACTAATACAAAATAATGTATACCATTGATTCAAGTTAAAATAATACTAAAATCAAAGATAATGCGTATAAGACAGGGTGAAAGCGTGATCTATCACCAGATACGCATCCTGCACATGCGCACGTAAGGCATTACCTGGATGCAGACGCATTTGGTGTATGCGTGTATCCTTGTTTCTTTAGTCTACCTGTAGACGTATATACCGTATACGTGTATATCCTTTCTTGTGTATTGACTTGACTGTCTACTCATTAAACAAGACAATAACATATCAAGAACTTAATAATTGAAGCCGCAGATCCAAGTCTTTGCCACTACCCTTCCGGCCAACATCACCTCTGTAGCACGCCATCTCAACATTTTACCATAGGTAGAAATCCCAAAATCTTGCACTAATTACAAGCTCCCAGTAATACACCAATTTACTAGGAAATTTATATACAAATTACAACAAACACCATAATATAACAATATTCATACAAAAATGATAAATATAAATTATCCATGTTCTTACCATAAGAACATAAATCAAATAAGATTCAAAATTCGAAATTGAATTGAAAAAAAATTGGGCAAAATACTTGATAAGTTGTACAATTACATATATTATTGAAATTAGAGTGGTAGAAATTTGGTTTGAAGATGTACGGCGAAGAAAGAATTATGCATGTATACAGAGAGAAAGATGTGTGTTTATGCTGCTAGATTAGTTACGCGCAGATTCCCGGTTATATTATAATTATTTATTAAAAAGTTATTTTGAAATATATTAATTTAAATTATATATATATATATATTAATATAATATTTTTAATATATAATAATGAGAGTTGAATAATATTATAAATACAAAAATTTAAAAATTAATATTACTCAAACTACAAATATTGATTATCAATTTTTTATTAAGTATTAAAATATAATAACGAATATTGGTGTAAATAAAACAAATTTTGAATAAGATAAAATTAGTGAAAAAAATAAAACTATTAAAAATTATTAATTTAAGAATATAAAAATGAGTAAGAAATTGAATGAAAAATAGGTAAGAGAGAAATGAGAAATGGGTAAGAGATAAAGAATTAGTGGAATTAATAAATGAAAGAGAGATTGAAAGTAAATTAAATCAAGAGAGGATTGTTAGTCGATGATGACATCCGTAAATTTGATGAGAGCTTGACATAAGGATTTGATAATGTAAGATCTTAAAGGAGATCTTGACATATAAGATATGATAATTTAAGCTGTACTTTGTTTTATTATAATGTAGACTATAGAACAAAGAAGAGATATGTATTGCGCTTGAGAGGGATAGGATATAAATTATTAGTCAGGTCAGTCTGTACAAGCTAGGAGTTTACGCGGTTCGGATCGGATTGGTTTTGGGGTAAAATTTTAACCAAACCGTGAAAAATGGTTTTAGAAAATTGTCATTCACAACCCCAGTTGTGGTTGCGGTTAACCGCGTCAATTGCGGTTGCGAATTTACGGTTATTGCGGATCGGTTTGCGGTTCAACCACTTATTTTAAAATAATTAATAATTTGCAAAAATATAAATTCAGAATATTAATGAGTTCAAGTTTAAGTTACGTGATAAATTTACATTCAAAAATAAAATACAAACAAATGCTTCGTGTGGAGCAAGGATATTAAAAATATACAAAAATATGGAGGTGAAATAAAAGAAAAAAGAAAAGGATAAAAATAAAATTACACGTTGATTACATTTTCCATTTATTTTGGTTATATATCTAATGATTGTGAATCTTATGAATGAAGTCTTAACAATAACTTAAGATTAGTTAATAAATGTGTATACTTATTAATTTATAAGATATCAACTACATTTTTGGAAGTATATTTTATTATAAATATATGTTTCGAGTTGCGGTTGCGATTTTCAAGAATTTAAAACTGCATCCAAACCGTGAATGAGCGGTTTTTAAAATTTAAATTCACAACCAACTCGCGTTTCACAATTATCCGCAAAATGCGGTTTTGGTTGCGAGCGGTTGAATGTGGTTGAGCGGTTCGTCGTCTGTACATCCTTACGACACGCATTTTCTGAATGCGGTTATCGATGGGTAAAAAGGACACAAGTCCCGACATTGGTTATTTTAGACACCAATACGGCACAAGTGAGTTACTGTAATGCAAGTGTTACAAGCAACATTACATTTGTTAAGAAAATTTACCATATTGTAACGGTAATCAATTAGTATTACAATAGTTAAAAAGTTAGTATTGCACGGGATTTACGGTGTTGCACAACATGTAATACAAGTGCCTGGTGTTGGTCTTACATTAGTCAATTTTTAAATTTTTAAAAATGTTTAATTAAATTTATTTATATTTGGAGAATTATAATTAATGATGTATTGTGAATTATTTTTTACTCTAGAATGTAGTATATAAAATAATAACTATATATATAATTTTTAGTTTATTGTATATAAGTACATATGATATTTTATTATTTATTATTTAAAATATATTATATAATAATCATTAAATTGAAAAACTAAAAGAGAAAAGGCAAAAAATTATACAACTTTAGGTGAAACTAGGAATTTTTTGCCCGCGCCACGCGCGCTCTATATTTCTTCAATTTTTAATTTTTTTTCTCGAAATTTGTAATTTTTATAACATAAACGGTTATCTTCTATTTTTATTTAATTTATTTATTATAGTTATTTAGGTTCCGTTTATTTTGAAATATAAAATTGATATTATAGTTTAACTTTAAATCTTAATTTTTTATTTTAGTTTTCTTTCTCTCACATTTAACCAATTAAAAGTCTCTTAACTCATATTTTAACATTTCTCTTTTACGTTTTTAGTAGTCAATGTTTTAATAATTTTTACAACAAAACCGAGTATATATTTTTTTTAATTAAATACTTTTTTAAAAAATACTGTAAATATTTTTTTTCCGCTAACACAAAAAATTCGTCCATAACTTATATAATTTTAACTATATTACGAAAACTGCCAAAGTCTTACTTAAAAAAAATGCTAAAGTCTTAACTTTTAAAGTTGTAAATATTTACGTATTATATTCAAAAATGATGTAATATATTATAATTATAAAATTAGTAATCACTATTTTTTCTCCGCTAACACAACATTCCGTCCACAACTCAATAAACAAATAATTAAATTCAAATAATTATGCTTTTAAATTTATTCTAATAATTATGTAAAATTCAAATATTTTCAACATATCTCATTTAATTTATTACGTAATTAAATTAAATTATTTTTAAATTGTTTAGTCATACAATAAAAATTTAGTTATTGTTCATAAAAAGGATATATAGGTCAAAAGTAGTTGAATTTATTACTTCTGTCTAATGTACAAAAGGGGTTGCATGCAGATATAGGACCATCTCGATTCCTGCTCAAATCCCCGGGGTAGAAGGTCTATCAATTCTCATACCAAGCTCAATCCTCAGATAATCTACACTACGGTACTAATTCCTCAATCCTCTGTTACTGTTTCTTTAATTTGAAGTTTGGTTGTATGCTTCAATTTCTCCTAATCGGTTGTTATAGTAGTTTATTTAACTTATCTGGTCTGATCTGTATGATCATTGAGAATGTAATTCAAGTTATATTGATCTTAATTGATGCATGTAAAGACTTAATCCGATTGGGATATGAATAATAGTATCCGCATAATTTGAGAAGCAGAGCAAATTGATGTTTTATTTTATGAGTAGTAAACATGTAGGTATGTTCTATTTGATATATGCATTCACAATTGTAGTTTTTCCTTTTGTTTAAAATCATGGTAAGGAATTTGATATGGGGAACTCTTCCTCAATTGTGCATTATCTGTTATACTCGGTGCGCTATTTATCATTTTTTTAGTAGTCTCCGCACAATGTGAGAAGCAGAGAAAATTGATGTTTAATTTTAGCAGTAATAAATATCAAGGTATGTAGAATTCGATATATGAATTTACAATTGTAGTTTTTTATTTTGTTTAAAGTCATGACCAAGTCATTTGATATGCGATACTCTGCTGTAATTGTACAGTACTTGGTGTTATACTCGGTGTAGAATTTCGATAATTTAGTAATGGTGAATACAATGGCCTTTAGTAATAGTAAATACTTGTTGTTCTACTCTGTTTTTTCAGTCGTGATACCATAGACAGATTTCCAAAGTTTTGTTTGTTGCAATGGGTATAATGATTCGAATGTGTTCCTCATTCTTGTTACTTAATTGATAGTTGATTTAGTACAATTTTTCGGGCAAGTAAACATCGGAACAGTCTTGCTACTTTTTAGATGTATTAGGAGATGATAGTGTTACAGAGGCTCCGATATACAATCATTGTCATTTAATATGAGCTATATTGCCTCTTTATATTGAAGATATGAGTGGAAATACTGATTTCCGTAGTGCAAACATGCAAACCTTGAAAGATTCAGAGATGGTAAACTAACATTCACTATCAATCCTTGTAATGTACTATAGTATATTCATAATTTTTAACTCTACATATTATGTGTGCTCTTTATCGAACATTACATCAGCTTAGGTACTTTAGCGAGGAAAATCCATCATTCTTTGTAACTCTTCCACGTGATGACAGAGACCTTCGTGAAATGGTATATTTCACTAATATTATGCTAGTGTGCATTCTACAATCATTTGATCTTATTGCATACCTGAAGAGTTTAATGATATTATATGATTTAAAAGTACTAATGTGAAAATAAATTTGTCAATTTCCAGAAACTACCTGATAACTTTGTCAATAGTCTTCGAGAATCTATTCCTAGTAAAGTAATTCTTGTACTTGCTAATGGAGATGAAACCTATATGAATTTCAAGAAGTCGGAACAGTCTCTCTGTCACATGAAAGAGTTCAACATTGATTGTCGAGGTTTGTTCAGTTCCACTTTGATTTACTCTTATAAGGGCAACGGGAAATTCTTTGTAAATTGTTTGAAGGATGACCTCTGCGAGGTTATATACTTCAAGAATAGGACAATTCCAAGCGGCACTTTCTATGATCAAGGTACTATACAAAAAACTTCATAAAAATCTTGTTGGACTACAATGATAAAAATAAAGTGTCTTATGAATGATATGTTTTTCAGATGTAATGGCTGGTATAGGATGGAAGTTCCTGGTGTTTCTTAACAATCCTGCATTTCAAAATGGAGAAATTGTAAGAACACTATTTCCTGTCGGAGTCAGTTATTTTATGTTTCTGATATTTAGGTAAAAAAAAGTAGATTACAGTGTTATCGGCCATATCCACTTGTACAGAGCCTATAATTCTGTGCACTTTAGTAATTTATCAATTTATTAGTAAAATGTAAAAGCTGGTACTTTATTAATCTTTGATCTTTGATAGCCAATTCCTGCACATTTTAGGAGAGCCTTTGGGAAGCTGCTACCACCTAAAGTCCAGTTCTATATGAGAAATTGAAGTCGATATGAAGGAACGTGTTCCAAAACTGAGAGAAAGATGTATGGCCTTGACGATCTTGTGCGAGAATATGGTTTGAGCGAGACTGACAAAGTTTTGTTTACCTACTTTGGTGAAGGAAATTTTTTTGTTATGATATTTGATACATCAAATGTGGAAGTAATGATGCTTAACCAAGATTCCCAAAGTTCAGGTTATATATACTATACAAAGCATGTAATTAATTTTAAACTTACATATTCGTTCTTTTTTGAATTTAATGTTATTTATACTAAAGAGTCAGAGATGGAGATTGCTGATGAACCTGTTCAACTTCCTGTTAACCTGGAAGTTGATGTTCACAATAATGAGAACATGACTTTTACCCTTGTCATGACAGCATCCAATGTGGACAACACATCTCATGAAGTGGTACGGAAATATTTTATTAAATTTTATAAAAAAGTTGCCCTATTTTTTTAATACTTTGACTTGTACTTATTTTTTACATCTGTATTGTAGTATATCCCGAGTTACATTGAATCACCAAATGGACAATGGATAGCTGGTGACATGGTAAATTTGAGAACTGCTGCCGGGAGTTGGTATGTCGGTGTTGTCAAATCGGGGAAGATGTTTAGGTTTTCAAGTGGCTGGAATCAGTTTGTTAGAGAAAATGAGATCTCATTACATGAAACAGTTGTATTTCAATTGTTGGAAGAAGATCAGGCTGTAGTTTTTCTGGTGACTTTCCCACACAGGCCTTGAGATATTTTTCCCATATAAGCAGCTTTAAGACTATGTTTTTTCAGTTCTGTTAATGTCTCAGACTACTGCTTTTCGTTCACATCATATTTTTCTAACATGTTACTTTATTATGGTTGTGTAACTACTTATTTGATTCGGGAAGGTTTTGTTGGAATTTAATTACACATATATGGCAATTAATTTTTAGAAGAAGTAATAGGAGATTTTGGACATGACTTTTTTGCTGCTAAATGTGGTGGAAGTTACCTGCACTTACCACATTTTATAGTAACTAACTTGCGGGTACTTAACTGCACATTCTACAACATGGAAACTGCTACATTTTATGTGCTTATATAAGGGTTATTGTACTCACCTCAAACATACAAACAAACATAGAGGAAAAAATTATTATTGGCGGATCAGAAATGGCTTCATCCAGCGCAAAGAGGAAACGATTGTCAGGGAAGCAAAATGTGGCAATGCAAGAGTTGCAGACATTGGCTGTCACTTGCGCAGATTTCAACACTGATTTGGAAGACGCAAATGTTTTCTTTTCAGAGTTGTATGCATCCATGGAAAGTAGGCAATCAGATTTGTTTGCTCGCTCGGTTGGCCTGGAAGAACAGATCAAGTATTGTGTATATGTTTATATATTTTAATGTTTTACCAATGCTTAGTAACTGTCTTTATTAATTTTACATCTCTCCTTTACAGCAACATAGAAGATATTTTGCAGAATGGATCAAGAAAAAAGCGTGGAGAATCATCCCAAAACAAAGAAGAAATACCAACATCATATATGAAAAATCAACCAAAATTCCTAAGTGATACGTCTTCATCTCTGCGTGGGCATGAGACAACCTTGAAATTGATTGCTACAGAAATGATGAGTGCCTTTCAAAAGTTTGACGATGGGTGGAAGGAACATCTTGCTAATTTCAATGCTCAGGCTGATAAGTTGATTGAGTCAATTGGTAGAATTCACATATTAATGGATGATTATAGTTGCAATATATGATAAAATTCATTTGATTATTAGAAGAATTTTAGTATGTTATTCTGTAATCAGGTTTAGTATAAATTAGTAACAAAGTTGTTATTTTGGAAACAGTGTTTGTAACATTATTGGATCAAAGTGAACATTGTTGTTATCTATAATCAAATGATATCATTGTTGGATTACATATTGTTTCATGGTAACATCATTGCTTTATTGGATTTCTACTTAAATCATGGCTACATAACAACATGGATGGTTTATAGATTTATAACATGTCATAAGATAACATTAAAATTGGCAGCGACATATAACAGATTGAATAAAACATCCATACAACTCAATATTCAGAAAAGAAATATTGGCTAAATACTTAAGTTTCAAAACAATCCTCTTTAAATTCATATTAAGCTTTTATAATGCAAAATAGCAAACATTAAAACATTGCAATTCCATATGTAAAACTTCACGCGAATAGTCATTTATTTAGACCAATCCAGCAAGTATCCTGTAAACACAATAGTGCAAGGAATGTTCATTAGAGTTTATACCTCTCAAATTAATGTTAATGACGCATATATACTAATAATTGACATCTCTGAAAGAGTGTTGATACCTTTGCCTCAATACTTCAATAGCAGGATGATTAATATTGAAATAAATCCGCGAACATGATGAACTTCTTATCTGCAGTGAACCTGTTAGAAGCAATTCAGCGATAAGCTTTAGTTGACACCATGAAAAATTATTATATTTTGTAGTAAAGATATGTAGATTAGCAGAAAATGGAACCATTGTGGATTAGTGGCCTCATGGTTGTCAAGATAATAATTGGAGGATACCCAACATATCCCTGAAGTGCATTTGCTACATCAACAGTATATTCATCCCAAGCAAAAATCTTAACCACATTGCTGAAATGGAAAGAAAGATAATGAGACTATCAGATAAACATTGTTCAACACTGATTGACACTACATTTATTACTGAAATGATGGTCTTACCTGCCATCAAATAACTCAAATCGAAGAAACTTTTTCTCACCAAATCGTGTATAAACTTGCTTTATTGGATCAATATTCTGAGGCATGCCAACAATATCTACTAAATAGTTACTATTTAGCTTTTTTCAATCATGAATTAAATTAAAAAGAAATATGTGATAATATTCAAAAATACCTATAGCATGTACAGGAAGCAGTTGTTGAGAGAGTGACATTGCAAGATCAGAAATCTCAGGAATGGTTTTAAGCTCAAACTTGTGCCTTGGAATGGTATTTACTTCAAACGGAATAGGATGGACAATGGTATCATGTGAAAAAATAATTATCTTATCAGTAGATACATGCCTCATTAGTCCTGCAGGCTCCATTACTACAAAACTGTGAATAGCATATATGTTTCCTTCAAGTATGATATTGCTAACATCATGCCAAATCACGCGATTTACAAATGCAATGACATGACAATCCTGCATAAGAAAAGTTCATTGGAAACTCTTCTATACAAACAATAATCATATACTACTACACCACAAAGCGCAAGACATTATCTCTGAATCAAGCACTATTAGATTAACACCTCGGAATTGTTGAGTGCGAGAAAATGAAGGCCACATCCTAGTAATACGTACACGAACCCTCCAATCAGTCCTAGTGCTATTAACCAATGCAAGGCTGTCTTCCATGGCAGCAATCACAAAAGGTTAACTAACAAATTTTTTTTCTTAAAGGGTTATTACTTTATGATATTCATATAACACATGAAAATTATATATATATATATATATATATATATATATATGAGGATTAGTACGTCAGCCATGGATTTAGGTACATGATTGATGTTAACATAGTTGGCGTGATCTCTAGATAAGAGTTTGTTAGGATTTTACTTCTCCATTACAAATGCAATATTCTGCAAATAATTTTAGTAAGTTAACGTGATATCAACATGACCTTAAATGTAGGTTAGATTGTCTTATACAATATTCACATAAATTATTTCATGGGAATTATCATTTTCGTACATAAAAACTCGATTCGTACGTTAATTGTGATGAACTATGGGTATTATTAATTTTAATTGTGATGATTTTATGGCGTAAAATAGAAATATAAAAGTTTATAACAACTAAATTTTAAAAAAAATAGTACAAATAAGTCATAATGTTTGAAAATGTCATATATATTTTTTAAGACTGTAGCATGCGGTTAAAAAATAATACACTATAATAAATAATAAAGACATTTATTCTTATCTGTAGTTGAGATTTTTAATATTTACCCAACATTTGATAACAATTGTTCGAATTACTTTGTTCGTAAATTTTTTTTTGAAATATCTATTTTCTTTATAAGTCTACTATTATTTTTATTCCAACTACAATTACAAACCATATTATTGCAAAAAGATATTTAATAAAGGTCCATAAAATCTTATTAGATATCAAATGTATTTTGAAAACTATTACAAATTTTACATGGAGATATGAGAGAACATGTATAAAAACATGACACACAATCTATTAAAATCAATCGTTATTAGTTTTGTGTATTTTGATGATATATTAGCGTGAATTGCCTAATATAAAACCTCATGCAAAACTATTTATAAATTAATTATCTTACATAAATAGTAAAATTTATAATCCAACGAACAACATATTCGGACAAATAAACTATTTGAAATATAGGAAAAATAATTTTAGTATTATTCTGTTCAAACTTTGGCATAATATTTTACAAATTAATTTTTTTTATTTGAAAAAAAATAATAAATATTCTTCTGAAATGTAAGTTTGTACATTAATTATTTCATGGGTGTTATAATTTCCCCACACCTAAACTGGATTGTTACATTAATTATGAAAAACTATTTGTTAATTTCTTTTAACAAATTGTACTTACAGTAATCATTTCCTACATAAGCAATTTTAAAACCTCAAAAGAATATAATTTGAAATTAATTATCTCGATCCGGTTGGAATAAGTATGATGATATTATCTTGATCAATGGAAATATTTATTCTCATCAAATATGATATTGCAATATTTATTTTATATTGAATTCTCTTCCAAATTGTATGAATGTGAAAAAATATTGGAACAACAAATGAAATATCTCTTACAAATTTTTCATGGGAAGATGACTAAACATGGATTCCAAAATAAGACATAATCTATTAAATACAACGGTTATTAGAAATTTTCCCCTGTGATGATATTATAGCGTAAAATACAAAACTAAACGTTCATAAGAAAAAAGTTTGTGATAAATTAGCTCGAATAAGTCTTAATGTTTCAAAATCAAATATTTTGGTATTAAATTTAAGCCTTTACCATAGGGTTATAAAATTAATACAATAAAATCAATAATAAATATATTTATTATATTCTGTAGTTGACATGTTTAATAATTAATAGACATTTTATAACGAATGTTCGAATTACTTTCTTTGTCATAACTTTAGACATAAATATAATAAGTCTATAAGCCTATTATTATTTTAATTCAAATTACAATTACAAAACATCTTATTACAATAACATATATAATACACCTCCAAAAATTTACAAAACATACCAAATACTTTTTTTAAACTATTGAATGCTCATACATGAAGATATGAGAGAACATGTATAAAAAATATGACACATAATATATTAAAAAAAATTATTAGTGCTGTGTATTTTAATAATATAAATAGTAATTTTATAATCCGTAATCAGGGCATATTCAGACAAATAAACTTCTTGAAAATTATTCAAAAATATTTTATAGTACAATTCTGTTAAAACTGCGGCATAATGTTTTCTAACTTAAATTTTAATATTGGAAAAATAAAATAACTTAATATTCTTCTCGATTGTAAGTTTGTAAAATTAATTTTTTTTTCAAATACGTAATTTGAATGCATACTTAAAATATGTAATCTTACTTAATATTCATAATTATGTACCTAACATGTAAATTTTATTACATCTTTTCCATTAAATAAGCAGTTATTGTAATTACACATAGAGAACCGTGTTGATTGACTTTTGTTCACTGGATCAAAATAAACCCTGCATGCAAAAGACCATTCTCATCAATACTAACACCGAACAAAACTCCAAACTCGGCACAAACAATCGTCAGGGGACTTTTGATTTTCATCATTCTACTCAAGTCATGGAGGTATGTATACTCTGTCATTCAATTAGTAATCTGATGAATGTAGATAAATCTACGTTTTGTGTTAATTGAATTTGATTTGATCAATCTTGCTCATCTCTGTTTACATATAAGTATTCTGAATAGTCTACATTCATGGTGCTATGAAATTAGTTATTGACATTAAATAGATTTGTCATTGTAATCTGATGAAAAGATTGTGTATTGATTCATATTGGGTATTTTTGTATACAGTATTGCCATATTATATATTGACTTATATGTTGCAAAATCATTGTAAAGTGTTTAAGTATGTGGTTTATACAATGAAACCGTTCTGGGTCGAAGTGTATGTTGTGATCTTGGGATAGTTGGTTATGTGTTGGGAAAGTCAGTAGCATATTGCACATATGTATATTGATTTCTAATCCTTTATGTTGCAATGAAAAAGTATTGCCATCTGTATATTGACTTACATGGTGCAAAAAACCTTGTAAATGTTTTAGTACCTGGTTGATAGTCACAATACGTTTTATCTGGAAGGGATTGTTGTGATTTTTATCTAAAGCTGTTATGTCCCGGGACAGTCATTAAACAATGTTGAGTCTGGTTTTTTGATTTCTAATCGTATCCCCCATGACTGCCTCGACTTAGCCATTCATTGAACTGATTTTTGTTGAACTCAGCATGTTTTACTAATTGGAATATTATACTATTTATGTAGTTGATAATAATAACTATTTTTATTATTCAAACGCAACATACTACCTCTGACCCTGTAAAGATTCCATCATTTATAGTTCCGTTTGATCCAACTATGCTTGAATTAGTAAATAACTTTATATTTTGTGTGAATATGTGATCGTGCTTGTTAATTGAATTATTGAAAGGCTCTTTATTTACGGTTGCAGAAATTACCAGCCACTATTGTTAATAAATATGGTGGCAAACTTGCTGTTACTGGACACATAATGCTACCAAATGGCGAGAAGCTAGATTTCACTTATGATAATAAGAGTGGCAGCCTAATTGTACTTGGGGAACTCATCCAAGTTTACCCAAAAGGAAGTGCTTGTAAGCTTCTTCTCTGTTTTGAATCTTCAGGAAATTACTGGGGTCACATATTTGATAAGATTGGGTGTGAGATAAACTATGTCAAGCCTGAAGATCCAAATTTCTATGCGGCAAAGAGAGGTAATACTGTCTTATGCTCTTCAATATTTGGTTACACATTGGAAAGTCGATCTTAAGTCATTATCGTTATTATACTGTTTAATACACATGATCAGCCAATGTTGCTGGAGCTGGAGTTAAAATTCTAGTTAAAGCTACTGAGAAAACAATTTATGATGACATAGTTGTAAGTTATTTTCTCATTAACTTGTAATATGTTATGCAAATGTGTTTTTTTTTACAAAATATAAAAACATAGGATTAATTTGATCTAACTCCTATTGCAGGATATTTCACATCCTTTTGTGGCACAATATGGCAAAGATATCCCAGAAGTTGTTCTTTAACTGTTTCCCTTTGGATACAATGTTTACAGGTTATTTTTCTGATTATGAGAAGCGGTTATTTGGTCTCTATAAAATTCCACCAAAACTTAGCCTCAACATGGGAGATTTTATAGTGTTCACAAACTGGGAAGCTGGTCGGTTTTATGCTTTCATTTTTGACAAAGATGGAGTGCAGAAGTTGTTTGAAGATCAGACCCCAGAGGCTGGTGAGAACTCTACTAATAACAAAATTGTAATACAATATGGTCATATTAATTGACAATAATTGCTTACCTTACATAACTTCTTTTTACTTGATTAAAACATGATTGTTTGACTACATTCTTTCACACACATCTAAATCTTGAAATGATCTTTCTCTTGATGCAGAGAATGACCAGGAAACACTTCAGGGATAATGCAATGGAGAGGAATTGGTCTGAATACATCTCATTACTATGCTTGCATTTAATCAGCATTTATAATGTTTGTAACTTATACTCTCAGTTTCAAGACATGTAATGTTCATACTTTAGCCAATTGTTGTGGCATGGATTTAATTCGTAGACGCAATGCGTACATAATGGGATTTGTATGATTGGCTATTACTGGATTTAAATATTATGTGATAACTATTGGGTACACACGCCATTGGGCATATGTACTGATTTCTTCCATACTTCAATTAAGGTACTTACCTAATCATAACATAAATTCATGGCATAAAAATACACCATTTTGTATATTTTAAATCTGTTCAGTTACACTTGATTTGTTAGACATTAATATGGGTTTGGTATCATTTTAGTACATCATTAGCTACAAATCAGGGATACTTTTAGTCAATGAAGTTTTCCAACTAACCACGTCAAATAACTTTAAGGTTATGTTAGTATGGCATAATCCCAAGTTCTCCACAAAAAGGGCAAATTATGTAGTCTGATCAATATTTTAATTGTGGAAGTGACATCACAAAAACTTTACTTATATAATTGATGTATTTATCATATTCTTATTTTTTATAACAAAAGATTTTGTCATACAATCTATCTTGGAATATATACCAAAATAATGTCATTTCCATGTTCAAAACATATATATTACAGATCATTGTCATGTAACTTTAAACAAAAGGACAGAACAACAATAGAGCATTCATTATCAAGGCTAGAAATAACATAAGTTCAACTACCAAAGGTTTTAATTTTGTACTAAAATTAAATAAAAGTGCAACAGATCAATCACAAACATCACCCATCAAAATCTTGAACAAAAGTAGTTGCACTTTGCAATGACCACAACTTGAATTCCAGATATGTGACATGGTTAAGCGTGCATGATAGAAATCACCTTCTTCACTGTACTTCTCCTTAACAGTCAACTCACAAAGTGAATACCAAAGCTCTTCACCAAAAGGATTCCCTTTAATCCTGTTGATCGGGTCTTTATTTATAGCATTTGGACAAAATTTAGAAACAGGAAGTAGATTATCTACGTCCGATATGTTCCAGTATATATCTTCAAGCAAATGAACAATGTCTAATAACTTCGATTTAAGATCAAGGATTGTAAGAATATGAGACATTTCTTCAACAACCTGATCTCTTTCATATGGTCTGTAAACTGCTCTAAAAAACACATAACTAAAATAAGACGGGAAATGATTAATGGAGAGAAAAGAGAGAGTTTGAAGATTATGATCCACATTGTTGCGCATGAAAAGCATTCGAATCGAGTTATAAAAAATAGCTTGCTCAACTTCCAGAGAAATGGCAAAAAGAATGAAATCATGGAATTGGTCATGCCGAACTTCTAGATAATGATTATGGTTCTGGTATAGAGCATCCCAGTTGAGCTTCTGCAACATCTCCTTAACTTGTATTCGGCTAGATTTGGTATAGTATGCCATCATAAACTTTCCGAACATTTGAAAGCTATCAAGATCGTGTATTAAGAAGCCAAACAATATAGACATAATGTCAGTATTGACGGTGAAAATGTTAAAGTTTGGCATGATGAACTGAAGAGAGTATTTTGGGCAATGAAGAAAATTAGAATTTTAACTGATTGTGATAAGGTCTATAAATAAGGAAACGTTCGACAACTATTATATATGTAATTGATAGCACACTTGGAGCTGAGCAAGTTTGTGAGAAAATAAGTTGCTTTCTGTATTCCAAATACTGGAGTTAACTGAATTAAATGTGAATAAAACCTTTTCATTTCCTACTCTACTTTGTAATTGTTTAAAAGTATGTAAATTTAGAAAAACGTAAAGTAACAATGGGGGTTTCTTGGATTATTGGAAAGGAATACTACATCATTATGACTTGTTGTAATAAAAATAATTTCCATTATATATTTGCCTTGTGGAAATCAACATAATCATGACTCGAATTGATAAACGTGTAAGTAAGAAAGATACAACTTTATAGATGTGGGTCAAATTTAGTGATGGACAATGCATGTAACATCAAATCATTATCTTTTACAAAAAACATTTTTCACAATTACAATAAATATTTGCATTCATATATATAACCAAACTGTACAAATTTTTTACATATTCACATATACATACTTAACAGGAACAATCACAAACTATTGAACATGCTTAGAAATTCACAACCTGTCCATCTTGAACAGGTTCAGGGTCATTAATCTCAACATCCTGAAATCGTGCTTGTGGAGGGCCAAGACCTAAATCCATATTAAGAAATTCTTGAATGTTGTCAACAGGTCGGTCCAATGTCTGCAAATCGTGCAGATTTTGTCTACCAATTGATGCCAGACGTCTTGCAACAGAGTTCCTCTGCGGATGTACCCAATTAATTTCATAACGAATGTTATGATCATTAAGACGTGAAAGGATACATCTGAATGTACTCCTACCATGTGGTGTTATTCCACCCTCTCTATAATACTTGCATTCACGGTAAGCCTGGATATTATCAGTCTCAATGATAACACGTTCGTACTGGTCTTGAAATGCTCTACGCATTCCTATCAAAATAGCCCATAAGGCACTATTAAGATTAGTTAAGCCTGGAATGGTGCCATATGTTAATCGAATAAGAAGGCCATTTGAATCTCTCACAACAACGCCAATGCCATTTTTATTCTGACCTTCAGGAGCATTATGAATAAACTCACTGTGAACATTTATTTTCATCCAACCTTGAGCAGGGAATTGTCATACACGTTCAATATGTTCCATGATTTACGTGTTTCTTTGGGTTCAATCAAAGGTTGACAGACTAACTAATCTCAAATGTAATGACACACTTCTATAAATACAAAATACAATGGAAAGATGTGACTATTGGGGAATGGCTACCAATTTGTGACTTGAAAAAAACTAACTTAAAACAGTTATACTTATACTATAATACTTAATAGAATCAGTTATAACTAAAAACTGCTTACTAAAATTTTGTGTCCCCAAAAGAATTGTATTAAATATCAATAACGCAATTTGACAATAGTACGAAATAAACGACAAAAACAACCAATACACATTCTTCATTGATTCAAATAGGAAAAACAAACTTTCAATATCAGCAAACCAAGTTTAGAGTTCAATGTGATAAGGAAATTTAATAATTAAAAATTGAGGAAATTGGATTGCCAACACAAATGCTGCATCCATGCCAAATAAAAGATGAACAACTTGAAAATGATGATTATTTAAAACGAAATTCAGAAATGCTAAACATCAATCTAATCCATCTTTCGTACATAACATCAAGCAAAATAATTGAGTGCTTAACTGCTGTATTACTTCTCCTGCAAATTTTAACAAATTAAAAATTCTTAGAATATGACCAAAACAACAGAAAAAATTAATAGAATATAGATAATTAATATGATGATAATTAATGAACGGAATGTAAGTGATTAAATGCAAAAAAACAAAATACAATGCATAAATGTATCTTACCTTTTTAATTTTTTTGGTAACTGATTTTGCAGAGCCCGGAGTATGATCAATGGCATCAAGATCGACAGACTAACACAAATACAATTACGCTTTGTAAAGATTTGTTGGAAGACTAAAAGTTATAAAATTATAATGTTTCGAGAATTATAACATATAAAAACCAAAATTACATTAACGGAAAAGTTGATGGAGGAAGATTCTGATATATGTGCAGATTCAGATTGACTTGGACTCTGCGTAGTCGTGTCAAATATGTCATTTGCATCAAATATGGTACTATCCTCAGTTACATTTGCTTTGTTCAATTGAATAATGACAGTGACTTCCTTTCCAACCAAATCTTTAAGTACCTGAGGAAGGACTTCTTTAGGAGCCTGATACAATGTAATAATTATTAAACACTTTAATTAACAATTTAGAACATTTCATTGGATCTGCTTTGTTGTAATGAATTTATACCTTCTCAAAATCATTATACGCTTTTGCTGCACTTGTGCCAACAATCCTTCTAGCAGCTCGGTCCATGAGCATAATATTACATGAAAATGTATCATCTTCGGCAAGGACCATGATACGAAACCTGAATTTATAAGGAATTTTGTGATAACTATTGAAAGTTGACTTTAATACAAACTAAAACTTATTAAATTTTTAATATAACTCTAATTTGTTATACCTTTTAGGGGTAACCGGAATTATGTGAGGGCAATTATTACATCGAAATCTCATGTCAAGCCGCTCAACCTCTTGTTGACATTTGTTACAACTGTAAAACCACCATGCTACATCCTCATCCACCTTAACAACTGAGAACGTGGTGTATATCCTTTTCTGTTTGAAGTGAAAAAGGTTCAGATTTAAAAATAAATCATATTCAATATGGTTGTGTCGTGCAAATTTTGTAAAGGTTATAAAACCTTCAAGTCATCATATGTCAGCTTTTCATTGAGATCCTTTAATGTCATTCATTCCATAAAGGGTTGAACAAATTCAGATTTTGCCGCCTTAAGATATTTTTCTCTCTTTGACAAATATCCCTCCTCCTTCAACCTACAAAGGTAAACATTGATATTTATTAACTCAGCCTCCTATCAACTGTTATTAAACATGCAAACGTGCTGTAATTATGTAATTAATATATTTCTTAATCGTACTACCTCATACTCATATCAGTCACGGATTCATCATCTAGGTTGAGGTACAATTTTGAAGATGGCAAAGTACCAATCTGCACAGTATCTAAATCAAAGCAATATAGTTCAGGAAATTGTTGTATAATGTCAAGGTCATTTATACTAAGTAGTTAAAGAGAACGTACTCATGAAAGTTGTAACTTTTGTGCTCGTTATTATTGCAATTACTGGAGACTGGAGTTCCTTAGTATAAATGTTATTGGCCAACACAGCAAGATCTCCCCAAACACTTACTTTATGTTGATTACTATATTGAAAAAATAACATATATTTCAGGATATACAACTTCCACATTAGAGACGGACTCAGAAAATAATTATAATTACAGGATAAATATTAATACATTCGACAAACCTGGAATCACAAATCCTAAATTTGACAATGTCTCGCATGCCAAATTTTGTGTCAAGTTTCGTTAGAGGTTCAAAATCCTCAATAACTCCAATTATATCTAAATTAAACAGAGCAATATATTTAATTTGGTGAAAGATAAAATGCAGTGAAATATTAAGGTACGCATTTAAAAAAAACTAATAATCTAAACCAAAAGAGTATTATATTAAGGTCACCTATAGCAAATTCAGGCTGTTGTTGTGGTTGATATCTGCTGGCCTCAGCAAAAAGATCACCTAAATCCAGAAATTCGAATTTGTAGGCAGGAATCATGCCATCGTCTTCAACAGCAGTGACCGTAGTATATTGTGAAAATCTGATGCAGATATCAGTTTGTACAGGCTTCAGATTACCGACAACATCTTTCACAGAAAATTGGTCAAAAATATAAACGCCTCCTTCAATCACAGGAGTTTTGAATCCATTCCAAATATTGGGATAAGCAAATGCATGGACGTGATTATTCTAAAACAAAAGAGGATGTTACATTTGGTATACAAAAGAAGGTAGGATTTTACGTAATACAATAATAAAATTTTACAACATAAGACTTACATCATCATCAAGCAGAATGACATTATATCCTTTGACTGATCCATTCTCAGAGCTAACGCTGGTCCACATCCTAGTTACTCTAGCCTTAATCTTCCAATTGGTAGTCGATTGATCAAGGTCTTCAATAAGATTGAATACTGCAGACTCCATTGAAGTTTTTGTTCAAGTCAATTAAACAAAGTGTCAAGCATTAACAATTGAGGAATTAAAAACTTCAAAATATTAACAAAAAAATGACAGCATGCACGATGAAGAAATAATGATAACATATTAGATTAGTTCGTACCAATCAATGATGTTTTTAGAGAGAACAAATAGAGAGGAAACCTAAAGTTTTATTTTTAGTGTCAGAGTATGTTTGATGTTTATCTCAAGGCATTAAATTAAAATGCATTTGCAAATGATATATGCAACTTGATAGGTTATGATACTCTATTTTATCTCAATGATATATTTAAACTGGTAAATTGATGCTAATTGATACTCTATTTTAACTGTATGATAAAGACTGCCAACAATATGGTCTTGATTAATTCTCTAATTATTCATCAATTATCTTATTCAATCTGGTAAGTTGATGATAATTGATATTTTTTTTAAAATATGTAAGATGAAGACCGACAACAATATAATCCTCAATGATTAGGTCAATTAATCATCAATTATCTTCCTATCTATTCATTATAATTTTTGAATATATGTATAATTTAGATGTAACGGAATATTATATTTTTTAAATTTTGAGTTAATTAATTAATTAAGGTTAATCAATTAAATTAATCCAATCATCACAATCAAAGTCTTATTGATCCCATTTTTTTATTAACTTGTATATTTTTTTTCATAACTATGTCTGTTTCTCTAATTCATTTAAAAATATGCATAAGATATGAAAATGGTATGAATATTTATAACATAATCTGTTTGATTTTTTCGAAATGGAATTATATATAACATCTTTTTTCAGAACTTTAGAATATACATATTAAATTAATGTATTTATTTAAACTGTTGAGTTGAGATAATGTGATCAAAATTGTTCGAACATTTAATAAAGACAAATACTGAGATAATTATGATTTACAGAGAAATTATAAAATAATCCATAACGTGGTAAATAAGTTTAATCAAAACAAATACGACAATGCGGTTGAATCAAGAAGTTTAATAGAAATGCAGAAAAAATAAAGTGTCTTCAAGCTTCGTTGACGGGAATGGTTCTGCAGCGTCATATTTGGATTTGTCAAATGTCCATCAACCTATATTGCAAAGTATGTAAAACTTATAAGCGTTTATATGAAAAAAATGATGTAAAATTCAAAAATATATAATTTATATTTAGTTACCTCTGCCTCAAATATAAGACATCAGGATAATCAAGATTGATAAAAACCTTTGTTGACGGAATATTGCTGATCTGCGCTATTCCTGTTTTTAAGAGCGAAAAATATATATTATTTAAGAGCTAGAATAAATTGTATAACCTATGAGAACGCTTACAATTTTTTATTTTTTAATATAAAAAATAAGACATTAACCTCGATACATAAAGACTCTAACAGATGCCAGAATCACAATTTTGGGTTCAATTTCAGTAACTTGGTACAATGATTCAAAATTTGTTGGCAAAGAACCGCTAAAACACACTTGGATGGCCCTCCTAACACGAATATAATAAAACGTCAAACACTTATGGATGTTCAATAGTGTTAATACGTAAAATAAGAAAACTGGAGGATGGCGTAGTATTTTTATATTTGTCAAAAAATTTATTGAAGAATCTTACACGCCATCTGAAATTCTGAAGCGTAACACTTCCTTTTCACCAAATCTTGACATAATAGATTGTATTGGTTGTAGGAGTTCAAAAATTCCAATAACATCTACAACAATAAACTTAAAGTTAAACACAACAAATTGTAAGTGATTTGTTCTAAAATTTTATAAGCAATACCAGTGGAATAAATAGGAAGTTCATCGAGAGCAGAACAATGAGGAGAATTATATAGGAGCGTCACAGGAACCGAATCAAATTTATGGCGCGGTATACTCAAAATTTCCTCAGGTTCCAACACCACCACAGTGATGGGAAGAAAAATGATGTGATTTGCAGAACGTACAGGCCTCAGAAATCCAGCAGCTGGAAGACCCTGAACATTTCTGATACGTAACAATCTGCCAGGATGAATGATAAAAGTAAAACAAATTCCAAAGAGCTGGTGGAATAATTGCAAGTATGTGATTATTCTGCAAAAA
Organism: Apium graveolens; assembly: GCF_009905375.1. Classification (NCBI taxonomy): domain Eukaryota; kingdom Viridiplantae; phylum Streptophyta; class Magnoliopsida; order Apiales; family Apiaceae; genus Apium; species Apium graveolens. Next base: position 68,806,170 of record NC_133650.1, read on the forward strand.
AGAAAATCTTAGGATAGAGACTGGTAAACACAATCATAGATGTGGTATAAGTCATATAGTTATTCAATTAAACGTCACAGTCCAATAGAATAAGATTGTGCCTGACTAAGACACCTTGTCGATTAGTTGATACCCACATTCTTGTCACACGGACCTTCAAAGTCCAAGCAGTATTATTACCATCCAGATCGGATAAATGATGATGGTCCTGCATATCTGAGTAATGAAAAAGTTAATAGATGTTATCAAAAAAGGAGTATATTAAATGTTCATTTCAACAAATAGGTAATGAATTGTAATTATACTTGGATGTTCTGCCATATGAACTCTGAAATTAGTTTGTGAGTTGGATATATAGCAAAAACAATCCGAATGTATGGAGCGTTTAAGACAATCAGCTGTATTTTTAATAAAGATATACACTATCTTTATAGTTAAGGTGATAGGCTGATAATTAGTCCATGAAAATCTCAATCAATAGATATCTATTAGAGTTGTATGATGATCCCTAACAGCTTACACCAATATTAGCAAGGAAAAAAATGTGTTAAAATAGAATCTCAATTAGTAACATAAATGTGATATTAAACAAATATTTAAATATGAGTTAGTTATCTGATACAAATTGTTAGTATCCCATAATCTTCTCTAATTATCATAATGTCACCTTATCAATATAAAACATATCACATCTAATTATATTGAGAATTTAATATGCATAAAAAAACTATTCCAGAATCTGCCTTTACTTAGTAGTTATATGAGAATGAATAACCAATATGACCTGATGTAATTCTAATTTAATAACAAAAAAAATTCTCGTACTACCAATTATAAAAAAATGATGAATAACTTAGTCAGAATTATAAATGTGCAATATAAATAACTACTATAATACATTATCATCATTTATGTTCGGTAGGTTGTAAAATACTTCTTCATAGACTACATTTGATGTAATATTTGTGGTGGTACCATCTTCATGGTCAAACAATTACAATAAGTTAGTTAAATCAAATATTATCACAATTTAGGAAGGTTGTAGAAAACTTCTTCAAACACAATATTTGATGTTATATTTGTGCTTTTCCCATTATCGTCATTAATAAGAATATGTAGTCCTTCTGGAGATGTAACACGGGAAATTGCAACGTATAACTGACCATGAGAGAATACGGGCTGAGGAAGATACAATCCAACTGTGTCCAATGATTGACCTTGGCTCTTGTTCACAGTCATGGCAAAACATAGTTGGAGAGGAAATTTCATTTTTTTAAATTCAAATGGCCAATTTGTGTCTGTTGGGACCATATCGATTCTTGGAATTAGATGTTTCGTACCAACTTGAGATCCACAGAGAATTTAACATTCTATACTGTTTTTTTTGCAGCCAGTAACTATCATCCTTGTACCATTGCATAGACCCATAATCTGATTTAAATTCCTCATCAACATAACAACGACTCCAACCTTTACTTTCAACTCATGTTTAGGCATACATGGCATATTTATGGAGTTCAAATACTCAACTGGAAATGACGAATCAAAGTCATTCTCGTCAACACCCCTGTCTTCAATTGAATCTTGGCTGAGATAGGTATGCATATTACCCGGAACTCTTTCAAGAATCTGTGCATTGATGTCATCAACTACAACATTTGTTGGAGTCAAAATAGATCTCGATCTCAGATACTCCTATGAGTGCAAGTTATTCTGAAAATCTGGATATATAATGTCAATTAGGGTTTTAATGGGACTTTTCAAGGGACTCTTGACAACATATTCATCAGGAACTATAAACTCAGTTTCAACATCTGCACGATGAGTATCAATGCATTCAACTTTTCCATCTCCAATCTCAAGTTGCCATTTACTAAAGTCAGCTATTACTTTATTTCTAGCTTCAGAATTACCTGAACGTAATCTCATGTTCTGACTGAGAAGAAAGACCTTGCAAGATTTCCAAAGCCGGGATTTGTTGAATGATGCATTCACTATTTTAGCCCTTCCAGCCTTAGGCAGAACAAGTAATATCTGTCGAAAATCGCCTCCAAAAACAACTGTAATACAACCAAAGGGTCTTCTTCCTCGTTCTACATCAACGGCAGCCATTATGTCTCGCAAGCTTCTGTCCACGGCTTCGATTGCATAGCAATGCTGCATTGGAGCTTCATCCCATATTATAAGACTTGTGTGCTGCATCAACTCTGCAATGTCGGTACCATGTTTTATTCCAACAATAGAACTCTGATCTAATTTAAGCGGTATCTTAAACCTAGAATGAGCTATTCGTCCACCAGGAAGAAGTGTAGCAGCAATTCTTGAGCCTGCAACAGGAAGAACAATCTTTCCTTCTGATCGAAAACGTGAACAAAGAGTTTTCCAAAGAAACGTTTTACCGCATCCACCGCTCCCGTAAACAAAAAACATTCCACCTTTATTTTTGTTTACATTATCAACAACTGCATTATATACATCTAGCTGCCTTGAGTTCAGATTTTTATGAGCTTTGTCATGATTAAGTCTCAATTCTTCTGTTAGATATATTTGATAATGTCATGGCTAATATGATTTATGTTTAGTTTTCAGATCTTACTTAAACAGGATAAATCAGTACTTACTGGAAGTCAGGACTTAAGGATATCAGTACTTATATTATTAGGTGATAATCATTAGAAGATGGATATCAGAACTTAAGTACTGAAGGACGTTCAGATAAGGACAACAGCTGATTAAAGGAAAGAAGATCGAGACAAACATAAGAAGAGATATGCATGAACAAGGAATTCTATGAAGAATAGAATACTTGGAAGAAAAGATATCTGATTGATATATTTTAGGAAGCAAAATTATATTCCATATGAATTAGCGATTATCTTGTAACTGTGTAGTATATAAACACAGACATAGGGTTTACACTAAAAGTGTTATCATATTCGAGAAGATTATTCATTGTAACCCTAGCAGCTCTCGTGATATTTGTTCATCACTGAGAGGTAACAGTTCCATATTGTAACAGAGTTTTTTGTTTCAATAAAGTTTGTTTTCTGTAACTTGAGTTATTAAAGTTCGATTTGATTGTACTATACACTATATTCACCCCCTCTACAGTGTGTGTGTGACCTAACAAGTGGTACCAGAGCCTGTCTGTTAACACACAAACAGTTTAAGATCCAAACACAATCATGTATGATACAGAAACTCCTACTAAGCCCACCAAAACTGAAGAACCTCCAAAGACACAAATTCAAAGTCGGTATGAGACCATCAGAGTTCCCATATTGAGACCATCTGAATATACCATATGGAAGGTGAGGAGGACCATGTTTCTGGAAGCTACAGATCCAGAATATCTTAATAGAATCAAGGAAGGACCTCATAAACCAACCAAGCTCGCTATTGCAGTTGCAGGTGAAGCAGCAAAGACTGTACCAAAGGAGAAGAGTGATTACACTGCTGAAGATATCGCATCAATTGCTAAGGATGCTAAGGTACGACACTTACTGCATAGTGCCATTGATAATGAAATGTCAAACGGGGTAATAAACTGCAAGACTGCAAAGGAGATATGGGATGCTCTGGAAACAAGGTGTCAGGGAACTGATACAATTAAGAAGAACATGAAGACAATACTCACTCAAGAGTATGAACACTTTGACTCAAAGGCTAATGAGTCATTGACTGATTTGTATGATAGATTTATCAAACTCTTGAATGATCTGTCACTGGTTGATAAGGAGTATGATCTTGAAGATTCAAACCTTAAATTCCTGTTAGCTCTTCCTGAATGCTGGGATTTGAAGGCGACAACAATAAGAGACAACTACAATCTTGATGAAACAACTCTTGATGAAATTTATGGAATGCTCAAAACTCATGAACTTGAGATGGAACAAAGAAGCAAGAGGAAAGGTGGAAAGTCAAGGACAGTTGCTCTTAAGGCTGAAGAAGAATCCCCCAAGGCAGCTACCTCAAGGAAAGATAAGGGTAAAGCTCTCTTCATAAAGTCTGATACTGAGCCATCAAATTCTGAAAGTGATGATGACTTAGAATCTGAAAGCTTGCCTGAGACGGATGCTGATGAGGAGATGATGAAGCTGTGTGCTCTTATGGTGAAAGGGATCACAAAGATTGCATACAGGAAGTTCAGGAAGGGAAAGAAGTTTTCCAGGAAAGGCACAAGTTCTGATAAGAAGAATTTCAGAAGATCTGAAAGCAGAGGAGGAAAGTCTGACAGAGGAGATTATACAAATGTCAAATGCTACAACTGTGTTGAGAAATGCCACATATCTCCTGATTGCAAGAAAGTGAAGAGTGACAAAGGCAAGGCTCTTGTCACAAAGAAGAAAAGCTGGACAGACACCTCAGATTCTGAAAGTGAGGAGAATTATGCCTTGATGGAAAATGCTGATAAGGCAAGTGCTGAAAGCAGTCCTGAAGCTGCTGAATCAAAGGTACCTCAAAGTACTTATGCCTTTCATACTGATGATATAAATGAGTTGAGAAGATATCTTAAAACCATGTTTGTTAGTTATAGAGATCAAACTTTAACATGTGAAAGATTAACTTCTGAAAATCTTGCTTTTAAGAAAAGAAATGATTTCTTAGAAAATGAGTTAGTTATGTTCCATCAAACTCAGAAAGATAGAGATGATGCTTTTTATGTTAGGGATGAAGTGCTAAAAATGAATGAATCTCTAAAAACTGAGTTAGAAAAGGAAAGAGAGGTTATCAGGACTTGGACTCACTCTGGCAGAACAACTCAGAATTTGTTAAGTAGTGAAAACTGGAAAGAGGGTTTAGGTTATGGAGAGGATAAGAATGATAAAGGAACTGAAGGTATTAAGCCTGTAGTTGTTAAACAAAAGCCAAAGTTAAAACCTGTCAAGTTTGTAGCTGTAAAGTCTGCTAATGAGAAATCAGAAGTTAAAAAGGAATTAACTTCTGACAAACTAAAACATGAAAAGACAGCTGAAGTAAACATAGGCTTAATGACTAAGAAGCAGCTTAAGCATAAGCTGAAAGATGTTAAGAATGCAAACAAGGTAAAATCACCTAGGAAAAATAGGAATGGAAAGGAAGGAGTGAATAAAAGCAATGATTATAAGTCTGTTCCTGAAGCTCCTAGGAAAACGTGTCATAACTGTGGAAGTTCTAACCATCTGGCTTCTTTTTGCAGGAAGAATAAGAACATAAACTCCTTATCTTCAAAGTCAGGAGTTAAGAGTCAGTCTGTTAGATATAAGCCACAAAATACTTGTTTTCATTGTGGTAGTTTATGGCATTCCATTTATACTTGTAAGGAATACCATAGTTTGTACTATGATTATTATCAAATAAAACCTTATTTAAAGAAAGTTTCCATTGTTCCTTCTAGTGTAAGTTCTGATTCAAAGTCTGATAGTGTAAATTCTGATAAGAAAAATGTTAACATAAACTCTGATGCTAAATCCACTGCAAATGTTAACAAACTTAATAAGGCCAAAGGATCCAAGCAAGTCTGGATCCTTAAAACTAATCATTAGTGGTCTTTGTGATTGCAGGGCAACAGGAAAAACATCCTAGTTCTGGACAGTGGATGTTCAGGATATATGACTGGAAATAAAGCCCTGCTATCAGACTTTGTGGAGAAAGCTGGCCCAAGTGTTTCTTATGGAGATGGCAACATTGGAAAACCATTGGGATATGGCAATATCAATCTTGGGAATATCATCATTAAAGAAGTAGCTCTGGTCTCAGGACTTAAACACAATCTGCTAAGTATAAGTCAAATCTGTGACAGAGGTTATCATGTTGATTTCTTTGAAGAACACTGTGAAGTTGTAAGTAAAACTACAGGCAAAGTTGTTTTGAAAGGATTCAGGCGTGGTAACATTTATGAAGCTAAGCTTTCAACAAGTACTGATGGTTCTGCAATCTGTCTGATGAGTAGAGCATCAATTGAAGAAAGCTGGAATTGGCATAAGAAACTCTCTCATTTAAATTTCAACAATATAAATGAACTAGTCAAGAAAGATCTTATGAGAGGACTGCCAAAGTCAGTATTTGCTCCTGATGGCCTTTGTGATTCTTGTCAGAAGGCTAAACAGAGAAAATCCTCATTCAAGAGCAAGACTGAATCATCAATTCTTGAGCCTTATCACCTACTACATGTTGATCTATTTGGCCCAGTAAATGTCATGTCTATTGCAAAGAAGAAATATGCTTTGGTCATAGTGGATGAGTTCACCAGATACACATGGGTGTATTTCTTGCACACAAAAAGTGAAACTGCATCTATCTTGATTGATCATGTCAGGCAACTGGATAAATTGGTCAAAGACTCAGTAAAGATAATAAGGAGTGATAATGGTACTGAGTTCAAGAATTTGATAATGGAAGAGTTCTGCAAAAACAATGGAATCAAGCAGGAATTTTCTGCTCCTGGAACTCCACAGCAAAATGGAGTTGTTGAAAGGAAGAATAGAACCCTCATTGAAGTTGCACGTACAATGCTTGATGAAGCAAAGCTTCCAACCTATTTCTGGGCTGAAGCAGTGCAGACTGCTTGTTTTACTCAAAATGCAACACTCATTAACAAGCAAGGAAAGACACCATATGAGATGGTGAAGAAAAAGAAGCCAAATCTAAAGTATTTTCATGTATTTGGATGCAAGTGTTTTGTTCTTAAGACTCATCCTGAACAGCTATCTAAATTTGATTTAAAAGCTGATGAAGGAATTTTTGTTGGATATCCACTTTCCACAAAAGCCTTTAGAGTCTATAACTTGAGAACAAGAGTGGTCATGGAATCTATCAATGTCTCTTTTGATGACAAGAAGATTACTGGACTTGAAGATTTTATTGATCATAATCAGCTGAGATTTGAAAATGAAGACTCAAATTCTGATACTGATAATCCTGACAATCTAAGTCCTGATACTGCAAACTCTGATGGATTAAACTCTGATGTTATTGAAACTGTGGAAGATGCACCTATGCAGGGGGAGCATACTCAAGATCTTACCACATCTTAAGAAGCATCAGAACATACATCTGGCTCTTCAAGTTCTGATTCGTCAAATTCTGATAAGCCAAGTTCTGATAGCTCTGAAAATCTAAATTCTGAAGAATCCAACTCAGACAGCATAGTTTCAGGGGGATGATCAGAAAATGAAAATGAAGACAGCATTGATCATGGGGGAGCATCCAGTTCTAGAGAAAACCTTCCATTTGCAAGGAAGTGGACTAAATCATATACACCTGATTTGATAATTGGAAATCCTGATGCAGGTGTCAGAACTAGAACAGGTACTTCAAATGAATGTCTTTACAATTCTTTTCTTTCTCAGACTGAGCCAAAGAAAGTGGAAGAAGCTCTTCAAGATGCCGATTGGGTGCAAGCAATGCAGGAAGAGTTAAATGAATTTGAAAGAAATAAAGTATGAACCCTAGTACCAAGACCAAAGAACATATCTGTTGTTGGTACAAAATGGGTATTCAGAAATAAAACTGATAGTGATGGCATAATTACAAGGAATAAGGCAAGGCTGGTTGCAAAAGGATATTCTCAACAGAAGGGAATTGATTATGATGAAACATTTGCACCAGTTGCTAGATTAGAAGCCATAAGGATATTTTTGGCTTATGCTGCTCACAAAAAGTTTACTGTCTTTCAAATGGATGTGAAAAGTGCTTTTCTCAATGGAGAATTGGAGGAAGAAGTATATGTTGAACAACCTTCAGGCTTTGTAGATTCAAAATATCCAGATTATGTTTACAGGCTTGATAAAGCACTTTATGGACTTAAGCAAGCTCCAAGAGCATGGTATGAGACTTTAGCTCAGTTTCTTCTGGAAAGTGGATTTAACAGAGGAACTATAGACAAAACACTGTTCTACCTCAACAATGGAAAGGACTTACTTCTGGTCTAGATTTATGTTGATGATATCATTTTTGGTTCTACAAATGACAGATTTTGCAAGAAGTTTGCCAAACTGATGCAGTCAAGATATCAAATGAGTATGATGGGGGAACTTAGCTATTTTCTGGGCCTTCAAGTCAAGCCGAATGAAGAAGGCACTTTTATTTTCAAACTAAGTACACCAGAAACTTGCTGAAGAAATTTGGAATGCAAGATTGTTCAAGTGCATCCACTCCCATGGCCACTGCAACAAAACTGGACAAGGATACTGGTAAATCAATAGATATTACTGATTACAGAGGTATGATTGGCTCTCTACTCTATCTAACTGCTAGTAGACCTGATATCATGTATGCAACCTGTCTTTGTGCAAGATTTTAAGCAGATCCAAGAGAACCTCACTTAACAGCTGTGAAAAGAATATTCAAGTATCTTAAAGGAACAACTGATCTGGGATTGTGGTATCCCAGAGAATCAGATTTTAAACTAATAGGTTACTCAGATACAGATTTTGCAGGTTGCAAAATTGACAGGAAAAGCACAAATGGAAGCTGCCAATTTCTTGGAGGCAGATTGGTTTCTTGGTTTAGCAAGAAACAAAAGTCAATTTCCACATCAACTGCAGAAGCAGAGTACATTGCTGCAGGAAGCTGTTGTGCACAGATTCTTTGGATGAAGAATCAGTTACTGGATTATGGGTTAACATATTTCAAAATCCCTATTTACTGTGATAATCAAAGTGTTATTGCTATGACTGGTAATCCAGTCCAACACTCAATAACAAAGCACATAAGCATTAGGTACCACTTCATAAGGGAACATGTGGATGAAGGTACAGTGGAATTGCACTTTATTCCAACAGATCAACAACTAGCAGATATCTTCACAAAACCACTGTGTGAAGCTACTTTTACAATATTGGTAAATGAACTTGGAATGGTTTCAGGTTCTTTCTCTAAATCTGCTTAGTTTTGTTCTGATGCATCAGACTTTATGATCAGTATTTACAAAAATTACTCTCCTTTTGTATTATGTGCTTAAATGAAAATTGCTTAAGTAATGGCTGTTATCTGATGTGACTCTTTAAACTCTGATAATGATATGTCTGTTTATGTAACTATTCAATCCTATGAGGATACATGTGCTAGATGCTGACCTAGTAATCTTCAATATACTAAAGATCCCATGTTAGAAGTAATTATTTCTGTGGAAATCTATTAACACAAGCAAATTATGATATTGAGCTTAGTTGAGTTTACTTTGTCTATCTTATTACTAAGTCACAAACTATAATAATGCTTATCATCTGTTAAGTTCTGATGCTAGTAAATCTGTTGAATGTACTAAGTGCTTGTAAACCTCACTTATCAAAAGAAAAAGAAAAGGAATCAAGGATTAAGATCAGGTACTCCTTTGAGATCTAGAGTAAAAATGTGGAAGGGACGACCCAAGTGCATTGCTGGTATTAAGTAAATATACATCAGAAAAGTAAAATATTTTCTTGGTGACTTTTCACACTCTATGATTACTGGAGAAATACTCTGATAATGGCATAAATTATGATAAGCAGTCGTGACTCACTTACACTGAGAAGCCACTGTACAATGGAAAAAGATGCACAAAATTAGCACAAAACAAGTGAGGTGGACTCAAGTATGAACTCATTCAATAGTAGGCCTCAGAATAATGACAGGTTTTTAGTAAAGTTTTAGTTATGCCTTATTTCTAAGATGTACTAAAGTGAATCAGACTTTACTCTTTGTCTGATATTTAGCTTAATGCACACAATAAACACTCCATATAAATGATGAAAATTCCTGTGATGATCTATGTTATTTTAGATGAACAGTTTTTGTATCAAATTGCATATATTCTGAGGACGAGTTCTGATTGAACGTTCTGATGATTAAGTTCTGTAGAATCTATATCAGAATTTGTGTGAGGAATTACAAAGATAGGCATTCAATTTTCGAGTTAAGAAATTATGTTCTGATGATTGTTAAGTTCTGATATAAGTCTAAGTTCTGATATTAAACTCTGATCCTTTACTTGACTTATTTGTGGATAAAATCTAAAAACAGTCTCATTTTAAATCAGAATATGTTTGGGTAGAATATTAACAGTCAATCTAATTAGGGTTAGTAAAACATGTACATGCACATTAATTTTTACTTGTTACTTGTGCGCATTAAACCCTGACTTACACTTCCAATGACTGTTTTTCGTCTTCCCAGTCTAGGGAGACGAGGTAGAATTAATTCTACCTGTCAGCATTAAATTTCTTTGCATCTCCTGGCATTCTCTTGCCTATATAAACGAACACTTCTGTTATTCCTAGTGAACTAACAATGAGATTTACAGAAGGGGGGTTGAATGTAAATCTCAAAACTTTTTCAAGTTTTGAGCAGTTTCAAAGGCTGTGTGTTTAAGATAAACAAGTGTGTGAATTGCTTTAAGCTAATACAGACAGATATATATTCAAGCACAAAAGTACAGAACACAACAGACCTTAAAAAAACTTTTCTGGTGGATTTGTTGTTCCACCAGAGATGGTATTTCAGAAAATCTGTGATTCAAGAAGTTGATCACAGCTGCATCATAGTACAAACTAGATAATTTTTCTCAAGATTTTTCTAAACAGCTCTGGAAAAATTCTTATCTAATTACTAGCTGCTACTTGGTTTATATAACACCAAGTTTACAAGTGAAGACAAAGATAAAAAGTACAATAATAAAATAAGTTCTCCAGTTGTTTCTTCTCCATTTTACTCCAGTGCATTGTTGACTATTGCCTCTTTATACTAGAGTAGAACGGCTGCTTTTTCTGATGTTCCTGAAATAGGCTACCACATCTCAGTTGTCTCTGTCAACCCATGTGCCTCTGTTTGTAGGTACAACTACCACTTGTCAACTGCTATTTAACAGAACATCCGTTGAAGCCTTCATCCGTTGATGGCTTTATCCGTTGATGTGTTAGCAGTTGAAGCTCTATCCGTTGATGCACTCATCCGTTGAAGGATGTTATCCGTTGAAGCTTTAGAGACATCCGTTGAAGCTTTGTTTCTCATCCGTTGAAGGTCTTTAAGTTATCCGTTGACACCATTTCATTTATACAAAATTACAAGGCATGAAATATTTATAATTGGCCTTCCTATCTGTATATCCTTTAGTAGTCAACATGACTTATAATTTCCCTCAACATTTAAGAATTATATCTTAAATTCAGAGACTGAAATGTGCTACAACACTAGACTTATTTCTAAGTAAAGCTACACCATCAACGGATAGCCAAAGTGGTCTTATCCGTTGAGGCTACAAACACTAGATTTCTACTTAAGTGTTTTGTTAAACATATCATCAAACTAATGCACATATATTCCTAACAATCTCCCCCTATTTATGTCTATAAGAATTGTAGACATAAATTCAAGGTTAACTTGATGATAACAAAACACTTAACAAATATATGAACTGAAACTAAGTAGAAATTTAAAAGTGCTGCAAAAGTGTATGTACTAGAAGGTAATTGAAGATTTACAATGTTTCCAAGGGTGCTCCTCTAGCCTGAGCAAATCATCTTTTTCTTCTTTGATCCCTAGTTTTCTTTCCTAGCCCTTTGTCATTTTCCTCAATTTGGAGTTGGAGTTGTCTGAAGAATTCAGCTTCATCTTCATCACTGATATCCAACTTAGATTGCATTTCTTTGAGAGTTTCATTGCTGGCAATCTTGAGTTGGTCTTCAAGTCTGAAAAATCTTCTGACTCCTTTATCATCTCTGAATTCCATCAACCAATGAGGTGATTTGTGAATTGTAGTTCCCCTTTCTTGAATGAGTAAGGTTCTGGGCAAAGCATTGGGCTCCCTCCAAGTTTTCCTTATGTTGGCAATCTTGTTGAGAATTTCAGTCTTGGCAGTCCTGGTAAAGCCAGAATCCTTTTGTATGGCTGAAAAGACTCTGATCAAGGTAGAGTAGCCTTCATTCAGAATCCTGTAGAGAGGCCATGTTCTTTCCCCAGCTCCTTTGTATCTGAACACCAATCTCTCTGGTAGCTGTCTGTAAGCAGCAATTCCCCTTACATCCTCCAGCTCATCCAGATAGAGTTCAATGTCTGAAATTTCTTTTATGTCACAGATATGAACATAATCATCTTTAGAAATGGGTGGCTTAGGGTTAGGTTTATGTTTTTGAGTGAATTTCTTAGAGTTTAGGGGAGGTGTAGATTTGGATTTTCTTTTCTTTTTCTTTGGTAGTGGAAGAGTGGTTAAAAAGGTAGGCAAATTGATGGTGTCCCAATCAATAGGTTCCTCTTTTGGGATGATTGGTTCACCATGGATGTTTATAGTGGGATCAGCAACAAAGGGTTCACGTATGGAAGGTAGAGATTTAGTTTCTTCAGTGTTGCCTTCACTCCTTCTATGTGCCTTGGCCTTTCTTCTGTTTCCCTTCTGCCATTCCTCTTTTTCCTCCATGCTTTCACCAAATATACTCCCAAAAACCTCATCTAAGTTTGCAATCTTGTCTTCACCCCTGACTTCAATTCCTTTCTCATTTTCAACTAGACTTGACTTTAGCTTTTGTTCAAGCTTTGCTTGTGCTCTTTTGTCAGCCTTGAGTTTTTCAGCTTCTTTCTTTAACCTTTTGGTTTCTTCCCTCTTGGCTATTGAGAATTTGGGATGTCCTTGCATCACACATATGCTCTTTCCCTCTCTAAAGATAATAGCCATGTTTCTCCTTACTGCCTCATCCATGGTCTCCTTGTGTTTTATGATGCTAGTACCCAAAACTTTGTCTTCATCAGGCTTTGGAAGAGGAAAGTCCACTTCTTTCATCTGAGCAAAGTCTAGAGGGTTCTTTGTGGAGTCCTTGCTGGATCTGGTGTTGGGCTTGAGAACCATAGGTTTTAGATTCTTGAAAGAAGTCTCTCCAACCTTATTTCTCCTTTCTGGCTTGTGCTCCATATTGATTGGTTCAACCTTTGTGCTATGTTTCACAGATATTGATTTATCTTGTGTTGAGCCAAACAGATGTTGCATCCTTTCATCAATTCTCCTCCTTTGCTCTTTCACTTGAATTTCAGCTGCTGCTAGCTGGATTAAATCAATTCCATCAGGCTTTCCTTTGATTTGAATGATTGGAGAAGTAGTGATGGCAGGAACTAGCACTTTAGATATTTGGATTTTTGTAGATGGCTCTCCTTCCCCTTCCCTTTTACTCTCCCCCTTTTTGTTATCATCAAGGAGAGGGGTCAAGCCCTGTGCTTTTGCCAGCTGCATAAGTAGATTTGTTTGAGATTGTTGGTTGTGAAGAATGCTGGCCACAGAATCTTCAATAACTTGAACTCTGTCTTCCAATTTGGCCAGCCTCTTTTCAGTATGTGATTCCTTTTTCAATCTCAACAAAATGTCCTGCATTGTACCAAAGGGCATGACTGAATCTAATTTTTTAGAATTGTAGGATTTCAAGTCAGCAATATCCTTTCTGAGTTCATCCACACTCAGATTCTGTCTTACTTGCTGCAACTTCATGAGATGCAGTGAGTCCAAGTGAGCTGTAAGGATAGCCTTTGTACCAGCATGAGAAGTTTTCTGAATGGCCTGTTTGATAGTACTGATTTGTTTGACTAAGGAGACATTAAATTGCCCTGTTGTAGACTCCTTTGTGAAGGCCCATTCAGGTAGATTTGGAATAGAACTAGGGCCTTCATCTCCCCCTAAGTTCATGCTTCCATCAGAAGAAACAAAGTCATCATCATCAGAATTTACTCCAAATTCTTCAAATGACTCACCAGCTGTTGAAGGCATCTTGTTAATAGCAGTTTTGTCCCTTTGAAGAGATGCTGTTGTATGTACTAGATGTAGTGTCTTTTCTGCCTCCACATTGCCCTGTGCAGCCAATACTTGATAGGCTGAAACAGGATGAGTAAAAGTGTCAGCATCCAAGGAAATGTTATCAATTACAGCTTTGTAATGTTGCTGAAATTGTCTTTCCTTTTCAGCATCATTCACAATCATTGACTCACTAGCAATGGCTGGATCCATCCTTATATCTGCTGTACCTGCCTTTCTCTCATTTTCTCTATGTTCTTGCATCAGGGGCTCCCCCTGGCTCACACAACTCACTCCTTCACCTTCACCTACTAAGGTGGTACTCCTCTCACTTACTTTTGCCATGCTGGAAGAAATAGCATGCATATTTGAGCTCTCAATCTCTCCTTTTGCCTGGGAGCAACCTAGCCTCTCACTCAAATTGTCACTCCCTTCCCTCAGTCCTAGAAGTGATTGTACAGTAATCAAGTCTTCTACACTTGGAATTGTTTCAGTTGTGTGTGTAGAGACTATCAACGGATGAGGAATAGCCGTTGAAGGTGAAACTGATGGTATCAACGGATAACTGCTGTTAAGCTTATCCGTTGAAGAACAACCACTTGTCAACGGATGAGTGATATCCGTTGAAGAAGGAAAAGAAGTAGAACTTGAAAGTGATATAACTGTTGAATCTGTGTAGATTGATATGAGTTTTGGTGACACAGATCCTTCAATTACATCTGAAAGAATTTGCGGGTGATCCAACAAATCATCTAAAAGATGATGATCACCTGTATTTGAGTGGGGCTCCTCCCTGAGTTGTAAAGAGGGAGAATCAGGAATTGATGGGAATAACATATCCACATCTAGAGATGGTGAAGAAGTGTGTGGTGATTGATGTGTGTTAATTGTGAGAGAATGGGGCTGTGACTCCACATTTGTTGGAGCCACATCAAACTGAGTTTGAGAAGGCATAGATACAGATGGATGTATCTGTGCAGTGTGTGCACCCTGTGTAGAAGATTGGGTTCTAGCTCTCTTTCTTCTAATAAAGGCTTTTGTTGGTGAGTGTTTGGCTTTAGTGTCCCTCCCTCGTTTGTGTGTTCCTGGTTGGGAACTATTTTCAATAGTTACATCCTTTTGGGAGGATGCAGCTAGGGATATGCTAGTAACCTTTTCAACCACCACAGCTTTTTGAGAAACTGTGGCTTGGCTAGCTTGGGAAGCACTTTTCTCTCCTTCCTTATCCTGGGGGTTTCTTTGATGTTCACCCCTCCCCTCACCACTCACACCCTGTTCACTCCCCTCAGGGTTAATGGTAGGTGTTACAACTGTTGTCTTTTGAGAAACAACAGAGGTGGTTTTCTTTGTCTTTGATTTTGAAAGTTTAGTTTTGGTGACCTTGGTAGGAATCTGTTGGGGCATTGTCACAGATTCCATGGCCACACTAGAAGATAAAGAAATAGAGGGGTTTGAAGAAGTAGGAGTTGTAGAAGCAATTACCTCACCTACCTGAGGTGCATTCATGATTGGTAAATATACCAATGGCACACTGCTGTTGAGATCCATTCTCAATAAATCTGCAAGAACTCTTTTCTCTTGTGCCCATCACTTGAGTTTATTATTCTCATTCGTAATGACCAAACCTTCAGCAACATGGTTAGCCAATAACATAAAGAATCTAGCATAATAGATGTTATTAGGTCTATTAGCTTTGTTACCTAATCTAGTACCCAATTCTAGCATAACATAGTTGCTAAAATTAAAATACCTATCAGAAACAAGCATATAGAGCATATTAACAAGAGATGAAGTTATGGCATCAAAATTGCTAATTTTCCCAGAGAAAACCTTGATAAAGGCATCCCCAAGAAAACTCCATTCTTTCCTAAGGCCTTTTCTTTTAATACTCCCTAAACTAGCAGAGTTAAGAGAATAACCTATGGAATCTAACATTATGGATACATCATTATCAGTGTGTGGTGTCATGGCATTATTCTCAGGTAATTTAAAACATGCTAGTAAGTCATCACAGTTAACACAGTGATTTTTACCTTTGAGAGTGAAGGAGACAGTCATATCTATGGAGTTGAACTCAGCAGTTGTCCAAATCTCCTCAACTACTTCACAGTAAATCGTTTGGGCTTCCAGCATTGCATAGCTAAGTTTACAGTTTTTGATGAAGTCCATCATTTTGTGATAATCTGAGTGGGCTTCATTCTTTTCTACCAAAGCTATGAAATAGTTCTTCTCATAGATGAACCCAGATTGAGACATAATCTTTACTACTGGTGCCATTGTTGTGAGTAGAAATTGCAGAGAATAACTTGAAGGTTTTGCAGAGAGAAAGTGGTAAAAGCTTTGAAATTTCAAGAAAGCGTAAAGTAAAAATGAAAAATCAGAAGGGCTTATATACTTTCTCAAATAAAAAAATATAAATAAGAGATTAAACAATAAATATGTGTAAGTGAATTTCAGCCGTTTAAGAATAAACTGTAAGTATTCTAAAAACTACCTTTAAAACAAATACATACAGCTGTATGTATGAGTATCAACGGTTAAGACAATAGAATCAACGGCTGTGAAACACTTGAATCGACTGATGTGATATTTCAACGGATAAGGTAAACTGTCATCCGTTGAAGAGCACTTCAGTTTTATCCGTTGACGGATAAAAATTCCAGAAATGTATATGACTTTCAACGGATAATGAACATCCGTTGATAGAACAATTTTGACTTTCAACGGATAGGGAATATCCGTTGATGGAATAATCTATGTTAAAAATCAAATTTGTTCTTGCAGCTAATACATTTCAGGCTTCAATTCAAATTGCAATAAGGACATGAATTTTAAGAGTAATTAAGCATACCTAGCTCACTTACCAATCTTGTGAATGTTGATTCATCAAGTGGCTTGGTAAATATGTCTGCAATTTGTTGTTCACTTGGAACAAAATGAAGTTCCACTGTACCTTTCATCACATGTTCCCTAATGAAGTGGTACTTGATATCAATGTGCTTGGTCCTTGAGTGCTGCACAGGATTCCCTGTTATGGCTATGACACTTGTGTTGTCACAAAAAATAGGAATTCTATCAACATGTAGTCCATAATCAAGGAGTTGATTCCTCATCCATAACACTTGAGAGCAGCAACTTCCAGCAGCAATGTATTCAGCCTCAGCTGTAGAAGTAGAGACTGAATTTTGCTTTTTGCTAAACCATGATACAAGCTTGTTTCCCAGGAATTGGCAGGAGCCTGTTGTACTTTTCCTGTCTATTTTGCAACCTGCATAGTCTGCATCTGAGTAGCCAATTAGATCAAAACCAGACTCTCTAGGGTACCAAATTCCTAGATTTGGAGTCCCCTTGAGATATCTGAAAATTCTTTTAATAGTTACTAAGTGAGATTCTTTAGGGTCAGCTTGAAATCTAGCACAGAGACATGTAGAAAACATTATATCTGGTCTACTGGCAGTTAAATATAAAAGTGAACCAACCATGCCTCTATAACTTGTAATGTTCACAGACCTTTCAGTCTTATTTAATTCAAGTTTGGTGGCAGTGGCCATGGGAGTTTTTGCAGATGAACATTCTATTAAGTCAAACTTCTTTAAAAGATCATAAATATATTTAGTTTGACTAATGAAAATTCCATCACTAACTTGTTTAACTTGTAAACCAAGAAAATAGGTTAGTTCTCCCATCAGGCTCATTTCATAATTACTTTGCATTAGCTTAGCAAACTTTTTACAAAGCTTATCATCTGTAGATCCAAATATTATGTCATCTACATAGATTTGAACAAGTATACTAGTGCCATTAACATTCCTAAAGAAGAGAGTTTTATCAACAGTACCTCTAGTGAAGTGATTCTCCAAAAGGAATTTTGATAAGGTTTCATACCAGGCTCTAGGTGCTTGCTTCAGTCCATAGAGTGCTTTCAACAGATAATACACATAGTCTGGAAAATTTAAATCTTCAAACCCTGGAGGTTGACTTACATAAACTTCTTCCTCCAATTTCCCATTTAGAAATGCACTCTTGACATCCATTTGATAGACTTTGAAATTGGCATGGGCTGCATAGGCTAGAAAAATTCTGATGGCTTCAAGTCTTGCAACAGGAGCATATGTCTCATCAAAATCTATTCCCTCTTGTTGAGAATAGCCTTTAGCAACCAATCTGGCTTTATTCCTTATGACAATGCCATTTTCATCCATCTTGTTTCTGAATACCCATTTTGTGTCAATAGGACTCTTGTTCTTTGGTTTGGGTACCAGCTTCCAAACTTTGTTTCTCTCAAATTGGTTCAGCTCTTCCTGCATAGCTAATATCCAATCTGGATCCAATAAAGCTTCTTCCACTTTCTTAGGTTCCTCCTGAGATAGAAAACTACTATACAGACATTCATCTTGAGTAGCTTTTCTTGTTTGCACTTTAGATGATGCATCACCAATGATCAGTTCAAAGGGATGATTCTTGGTCCATTTCCTTTGAGGTGGAAGATATACTCTAGATGAGGTGGCCTCAGTATTGTCATGATGTGAGACAGAGTGTTGATTAGTTGAAACTCCCCCTGAGTTGTTGGTCCTTTGCAGGGAACTTGGAGTTTTATCAACTGATGATGTAAATCGATTATCCGTTGATGAACTATGATCAACGGATGCTTCATTTTGTACTTCAACGGATGATGCACTATGTCTTTCAACGGATACTGCATTGCCTCTATCAACGGATGCAGAATTTTGTGCATTATCCAAGGGCATGTTTTGAATCCCTTTTGAAGTGTAATCTCCATCAGTCTCCTCTTCACTATCATCACAATATATCTCAATGTTGTCAAATTTGAGTCTCTCATGGTGTCCCTCATCTGTTAGTCCATCAATCTTTTTATTATCAAACACAACATGCACAGATTCCATAACAATGTTGGTTCTTAGATTGTAGACCCTATAAGATTTTCCAGCTGAGTAACCAATAAATATCCCTTCATCAGCCTTTGCATCAAACTTCCCTTTATGGTCAGATTGATTTCTCAGTATAAAACATTTACATCCAAAGACATGAAGAAAGTTTAGAGTTGGTTTTCTTCTCTTGAACAACTGATAAGGAGTCATGCCTTTAGCTTGATTGATCAAAGAAATATTCTGAGTGTAGCAGGCACAATTAACAGCTTCAGCCCAGAAATATGTTGGTAACTTTGATTCTTCAAGCATTGTTCTAGCAGCCTCAATTAAAGATCTGTTCTTTCTTTCAACTACCCCATTTTGCTGAGGTGTTCTTGGAGCTGAGAACTCATGCATGATTCCATTTTCTTCACAGAACAGCCTCATTGTCAAATTCTTGAACTCAGTTCCATTGTCACTCCTGATATTCCTAACCTTTAAGTCAGGATGATTATTGACTTGCCTGATGTGATTGATAATGATTTCACTTGCTTCATCCTTTGATCCAAGAAAATAGACCCATGAAAACTTTGAGAAATCATCTACAATCACTAAGCAATATCTTTTTCTTGCAATTGACAATATATTGACTGGTCCAAACAAATCCATATGTAGCAGCTGTAATGGTTCATCAATTGTTGTTTCAAGCTTCTTTTTGAATGATGCTTTCCTTTGTTTGCCTTTCTGACAAGCATCACACAAACCATCCCTTGAGAATTCAACAAGAGGAATTCCTCTAACTAAGTCCTTTTTGACTAGATCATTCATTGTCTTGAAATTCAAATGGGATAGCTTCTTGTGCCATAGCCAACTTTCAACTGGACTTGCTTTGCTGAAGAGACAAGTAATAGATTCTGTATCAGTAGAGTTGAAGTCAGCTAAGTACACATTTCCTTTTCTAACTCCAGTTAGAACCACTTTATTGTCTTTCTTACTGGTGACAACACAGGCTTCAGAATTGAAGGAAATTGTATTCCCTCTATCACATAGTTGACTGATGCTCAGTAAGTTGTGCTTGAGACCATCAACTAATGCAACTTCATCAATGATGACATTCCTTGTAGAAATCAAGCCATATCCCATAGTAAACCCTTTGCTGTCATCTCCAAAGGTTATGCTAGGGCCAGCTCTCTCCTTAAACTCTGTGAGCAGGGAGAAATC